>NW_023503323.1:12500-53241 GCF_014529535.1 Bradysia coprophila | reverse complement strand
TCTTCTTTTTCAGCCTGTTTCTATCCACTGCTGGATGTAGGCCTCTCCAACTTCTTTCCATTTCGTACGATCCATTGCCATTTGCTGCCAGTTTGTACCTGCAATATTCTTAATTCCGTTTGTCCATCTCTCTGGTGGTCTACCTATAGCTCGTCTTTTATATGGTCGCCAGTTCATGATCTTTTTGGTCCAACGTTCGTCTGTCCTTCTTGCAATATGTCCCGCCAGCTCCATTTCAGAGATGCTATTCTTTCCATGACATCAACGACCCTGGTTTGTTGTCGAATCCATTGATTCGTCATTCTGTCTCTGAGTGTTATTCCAAGCATACTCCGTTCCATGGCTCTTTGTGTCACTCTCAATTTTTCTTCGGATGCTTTCGTTAAAGTTAACGTTTCCGCTCCATAAGTGAGCACTGGAAGGACACAAGTGTCGAAAACTTTGCGTTTCAGACTATTATTCATTTTGCTTTTGAAAATTAGTCTGAGTTTTCCGAACGCTGCCCATGCAAGACCAATCCTACGTCTTATTTCTGCAGTTTGGTTGTCCAGACCTAACTTCAGCTTATGTCCTAGATATACGTAGCTGTCGACTCGTTCAATGACAGTGTCACCAATTTTGATTTCTCTATCGTCCCCGATGTTGGTCATGACTTTTGTTTTCGATAAGTTCATCTTGAGGCCAACTTTGTTTGCCTCTTCACTTAACTGTTGTAGCATAAGCTGAGCCTGACCTAGATTCGCTGCTATCGGTACAATGTCATCAGCGAAGCGGAGATTGCTCAGGTACTCTCCATTTATCTTTATTCCCATTTTACTCCAGTTTAACTTCCTAAAAACACTCTGCAGAATCGCCGTGAATAATTTCGGTGAAATGGTGTCACCCCTGCCTTACACCTCGGCCAATTCTGAATTTCTCCGTGCTCTTATGAAGTTTTATACATGAAGTAGCATTTTTGTACACATATCGAATTGTGTTGGAGTACCTTGAGTCTACTCTACATTCGTCTAATGCGTCCAATATCGACCATGTTTCCACTGAATCGAAAGCTTTTTCGAAGTCTATAAATAGCAAGACTATGTCGATGTTGTATTCACGACACTTCTCAATAAGCGTTCTCATCACTTGCAAATGGTCGTTTGTGCTGAAACCAGATCTGAAAGCAGCTTGTTCAACAGGTTGGTAGAAGTCGAACTTGTTAGTGTTCCTCTTCGTAATGATTTTCATAAACAACTTGTAGAGTGTTGACAATAGGCTTATGGGTCGGTAATTTTCCAGCTTTGTTATGTCTCCTTTTTTATGCAGCAATGTAATTACCGCATTTTCCCAAGCTTCTGGTACTTCTTCCCATTGGAGACATTGATTAAACAAAGCCGTGATTGCCTTTAATAAGGAGTCTCCTCCTAGTTTAATGGCTTCCACTGGAACACCATCTTCTCCTGGAGACTTTTTGTTTTTCATCTCGGCTACTGCGGCCTTGACTTCATCAACAGTTATGTCGGGCATATCCTCCGATCCCACGTTTCTTATTATTGGTCTATCTTCGGTTTCTTCCGTTGGACTCTGTCTTGCTGAAGAAAACAAATTCTCATAAAATTCTGTTGCAATATTTAATATCGCATTTCGATCCGTTTGGATCGTTCCTGTTTTGTCTCGTAATTTGAAGATTTCTTTTTTGGCGTTTGTCATTTTTCTCCGTAGGACTTTCATATTACAGTTAGCTTCAATTATGTTTTGAGCCAATTGGACATTATATTTTCTTTCATCTGATCTTCTTGCTTTGTTGATACTTTTAGACAAGTTCCGGTATTCCACCGAATCTCGTCCTCCGTTTTTTACCAACTCTGCTCTGCTTGCGATCAGGTCTAATGTTTCTCTGCTGAGTTTTGATTCTTTCCCTTGGACGGATTTGCATTTGGATTTCATGAAACCCATTATTGTATCGACGATTTTGGTATTCAATTCGTCCAATGTTTCACATTGATTTTTGACGTTATCTAATTCGGCAGTCATTTTCGTAGCAAATTCTTCATTTTGTGTGTAAAGCCGTTGTACGTCAATCCTTTCACTTTTTTGAACTAGTTGTGATCTTTGAAATCTGGTATTTAACGTGACTCTTGCACGAACCATTCGGTGATCACTACCGGTTGAAAAATTGTTTAGGACCGTAACGTTCTTAACGGTTGACTTACAGCCAGTTATGATGTAATCGATCTCATTTTTCGTTACACCATCTGCACTAGCCCAAGTCCATTTACGTTGAGGCTTTCCTGCAAAAAATGAATTCATTGCGTACAAATTGTGTTGCTGTAGGAAGTTGAGTAAAACATTTCCACGCTCATTTCTTTGGTCGTTGCTAAAACTGCCAATAGAAACTTCGGAGTCTTCTTCTCGTTTTCCCAGCTTCGCATTGAAATCACCGATGAGATATTGGTAATGTGATGGGTTTTCGTCCAGAGCTTTCTCGACATCTTCATAGAATCTTTCTACTTCTTCGTCATCATGGGTGGACGTGGGTGCGTAAACCTGAATTAATTTGACACTGTATCTGTTATTTATCTTCAGGCTTACGTATATCACTCGATCGGATATGCTTTTCGTGTGAATTATGCGATCCGACCACCGCTTGTTTATGAACAATCCGACACCGTGCATCAGCATCTGACTATCACTTCCTCGGTAGAAGAATGTATGCCCTGATTGTAATTTCAGGCATTCCTCTCCAGGTTTTCTCACTTCGCTCACTCCCACAACATCCCATTTTATCTTTTCTAGCTCTTCTTCCATTTCTTGCATTTTTTGTCTTGACGACAATGTTCTGGCATTATATGTGGCAATGTATAATTCGTTGCGGCTTCGTTTGAAGGTTTTTAGCATTAAAACACCACGCTTGCTACTGCGGGTTGGTGAGTATGAAAGCTTTACTTTGCTCGCCCCCGGTAATCCCCGAGCTCTGACCCGCGCATTTCTGCACGTACCGGGACCACAGTGCCTATCAAAGTGCACAGTGCCCGACGGGGTAGTGTTACTCTTTTTGAACATTCTTTTCCATAAAGCTTTGCCCATTCTTTTGAACCTATCTGAGCAAAAGGTTATTGACGTCTTTTAAAGGACGTCGTTGAAAAGCTTAACCTAGTAGCTAATAAGAATTCTGGGATCGTTCTATCCTTGGGCTTCCTGATCGTGTTGTTTCGCCTCAACGTTGGTCCCTTAACCCCAATTCTTTCGGCTTCCAACTCACGATTCATTTTTCAAACTGGCTTGGGACAGTCTTTGGCGGTGTTCATCATCTATGAACATAACCAAATGCTTTGCCCTTACTGTCTGCTTCCAATTCGACGTGTTACAAACGGCATATTAATCTTATAAGCCCCCAGTACTTCGTACGGGGCTAAAAATTGAAAATCTAAAAATCTAAAAGGTTTATTAATTGGTTATAAATGTGTTTTTTCACTAACCATTGCACACCGTTGAAACTCACTAAAAACTCACTTGCCTACATTATTTTGTTCAAAAAATCCAAATAATTTTTTTTACATGTAAATAAAAAAAATTGAAAATCTTAGAAACTAAAAGAATTTTTAGTTGTTTGTAAATGTGTTTTTTCACTAACTACTGCGCACTGTTGAAACACACTAAAAAATCATTTGCCTACATTATTTTGTTCAAAATATCCAAATGAATTTTTTTACACGTAAATAAAAAAAATTGAAAATTTCAGAAATTAAAAAGTTTTTTAGCTGGTTGTAAATGTATTTTTTCACTAACCACTGCGCACCGTTGAAACACAGTAAAAACTCACTTCCTTACATCATTTTGTTCAAAATATCCATATGAATTTTTTTACACGTAAATAAAAAAAATTGAAAATCTAAAAATCTAAAAGGTTTTTTAGCTGGTTGTAAATGTGTTTTTTCACTAACCATTGCACACCATTGAAACACACTAAAAACTCACTTCCCTACAGTATTTTGTTCAAAATATCCAAATGAATTTTTTTACATGTAAATAAAAAAAATTGAAAATCTTAGAAACTAAAAGATTTTTTAGTTGGTTGTAAATGTGTTTTTTCACTAACCACTGCGCACCGTTGAAACACACTAAAAAATCACTTGCCTACATTTTTTTGTGCAAAATATCCAAATGAATTTCTTTACACGAAAATAATAAAATTGAAAATTTCAGAAATTAAAAAGTTTTTTAGCTGGCTGTAAACACACTTAAAACTCACTTGCCTACATCATTTTGTTCAAAATATCCAAAAGAATTTTTTTACATGTAAATAAAAAAAATTGAAAATCTTAGAAACTAAAAGGTTTTTTAGTTTGTTGTCACCGTGTTTTTTCACTAACCACTGCGCACCGTTGAAAAACACTAAAAAATCACTTGCCTACATTATTTTGTGAAAAATATCCAAATGAACTTTTTACGCGTAAATAAAAAAATTGAGAATTTTAAAAAATAAAAAGTTTTTTAGTTGGTTGTAAACTAAAAACTCACTTCCCTACAGTATTTTGTTCAAAATATCCAAATGAATTTTTTTACATGTAAATAAAAAAAATTGAAAATCTTAGAAACTAAAAAGTTTTTTAGTTGGTTGTAAATGTGTTTTTTCACTAACCACTGCGCACCGTTGAAACACACTAAAAATTCACTTGCCTACATTTTTTTGTGCAAATGAACTTTTTTACACGTAAATAAAAAAATTGAAAATTTCAGAAATTAAAAAGTTTTTTAGCTGGTTGTAAATGTGTTTTTTCACCAACCACTGCGCACCGTTGCAACACACTAAAAATTCACTTGCCTACATCATTTTGTTCAAAATATCCTTATGAATTTTTTTACACGTAAATAAAAAAAATTGAAAATTTCAGAAATTAAAAAGTTTTTTAGCTGGTTGTAAATGTATTTTTTCACTAACCACTGCGCACCGTTGAAACACAGTAAAAACTCACTTCCTTACATCATTTTGTTCAAAATATCCATATGAATTTTTTTACACTTAAATAAAAAAAATTGAAACTCTAAAATCTAAAAGGTTTTTTAGCTGGTTGTAAATGTGTTTTTTCACTAACCATTGCACACCGTTGAAACACACTAAAAAATCACTTGTCTACATTATTTTGTGCAAAATATCCAAATGAACTTTTTACGAGTAAATAAAAAAATTGAGAATTTTAAAAAATAAAAAGTTTTTTAGCTGGTTGTAAACTAAAAACTCACTTCCCTACAGTATTTTGTTCAAAATATCCAAATGAATTTTTTTACATGTAAATAAAAAAAATTGAAAATCTTAGAAACTAAAAAGTTTTTTAGTTGGTTGTAAATGTGTTTTTTCACTAACCACTGCGCACCGTTGAAACACACTAAAAAATCACTTGCCTACATTATTTTGTGCAAAATATCCAAATGAACTTTTTACGAGTAAATAAAAAAATTGAGAATTTTAAAAAATAAAAAGTTTTTTAGCTGGTTGTAAACTAAAAACTCACTTCCCTACAGTATTTTGTTCAAAATATCCAAATGAATTTTTTTACATGTAAATAAAAAAAATTGAAAATCTTAGAAACTAAAAAGTTTTTTAGTTGGTTGTAAATGTGTTTTTTCACTAACCACTGCGCACCGTTGAAACACACAAAAAAATCACTTGCCTACATTTTTTTGTGCAAAATATCCAAATGAATTTTTTTACACGTAAATAAAAAAATTGAAAATTTCAGAAATTCAAAAGTTTTTTAGCTGGTTGTCAATGTGTTTTTTCACCAACCACTGCGCACCGTTGCAACACACTAAAAATTCACTTGCCTACATCATTTTGTTCAAAATATCCTTATGAATTTTTTTACACGTAAATAAAAAAAATTGAAAATCTTAAAATCTAAAAGGTTTTTTAGCTGGTTGTAAATGTGTTTTTTCACTAACCATTGCACACCGTTGAAACACACTAAAAACTCACTTCCCTACAGTATTTTGTTCAAAATATCCAAATGAATTTTTTTACATGTAAATAAAAAAAATTGAAAATCTTAGAAACTAAAAGATTTTTTAGTTGGTTGTAAATGTGTTTTTTCACTAACCACTGCGCACCGTTGAAACACACTAAAAATTCACTTGCCTACATCATTTTGTTCAAAATATCCAAATGAATTTTTTTACATGTAAATAAAAAAAATTGAAAATCTAAAAATCTAAAAGGTGTTTTAGCTGGTTGTAAATGTGTTTTTTCACTAACCATTGCACACCGTTTAACCTCACTAAAAACTCACTTGCCTACATTATTTTGTTAAAAAAATCCAATTAATTTTTTTTACATGTAAATAAAAAAAATTGAAAATCTTAGAAACTAAAAGAATTTTTAGTTGGTTGTAAATGTGTTTTTTCACTAACCACTGCGCACCGTTGAAACACACTAAAAACTCACTTGCCTACGTTATTTTGTTCAAAATATCCAAATGAAGTTTTTTACACGTAAATAAAAAAATTGAAAATCTAAAAATCTAAAAGGTTTATTAATTGGTTATCAATGTGTTTTTTCACTAACCATTGCACACCGTTGAAACTCACTAAAAACTCACTTGCCTACATTATTTTGTTCAAAAAATCCAAATAATTTTTTTTACATGTAAATAAAAAAAATTGAAAATCTTAGAAACTAAAAGAATTTTTAGTTGGTTGTAAATGTGTTTTTTCACTAACTACTGCTAACTACTAAATCATTTGCCTACATTATTTTGTTCAAAATATCCAAATGAATTTTTTTACACGTAAATAAAAAAATTGAAAATTTCAGAAATTAAAAAGTTTTTTAGCTGGTTGGACAACGGCAGTCACAGAGAACGGACGTGTTTATGCGTTGCTCTCTAAAAGTGTTTCTTTTGTGTGGCTGTGTGTGAATTCATTTTCGATTTTGTCTAATTTCTGTGCCAACTTTTACGGCTTTGGTGTTTTTATTTTGCTGTAATGTTTAAATGGTGAAATTATTTTAAAGGTTTTATTAACGAAGTCAAAGTGTTGTTCTCGTAGGTCATTTTCTCTTTGATCAATAAAGTCGTTCTCGCCTCATTGTGCGATATCAACAATTGTGTTATTTCCTTTGTTATTTAACATGTGCTTCGTGGCGTCGGTTTACGGATTAACAATCGACTCTACCAGAAGCTAATGCTAAATTACGTGCTCGATTAATGTACGAAAATGACACATTGCCGTATGGCATCTGGCAGTCAATTTTAGTGCAGGTAAGGTACAAACGCTTCGGGTTCTCATTTGACACCCCAAAACCACATAGCAAATTTTTACAAATTTGCTGTGGTACAATCCCAAGATACAGAAACTATCTTGTACTCCAAAATGACCGCGAGGTTTAACAGATCTATTGATTGATACGTTGTATGGATGTCAAGGGATATGACGAAATACGAATCATTCAGACGCTACAACCTGCAACGCCAGAACGAGTTCAGTCACATGGTGGCATGGCGATTTATACGAAGAGGCAACTCATGGCCTATGGTGATTAGACACTTGCTATTACCTAAAACTAATAGCCGTAACCGTAACAAAGTCGGAAATATCAAAAAACCCAACATTCGCTTTCTCCATAAAAGAAACCATATCGACATAATGTCAATAGTAGAAAGAGCTACAACATGACAATGTTGATAGCGCCATCTTTGGGAAAATGTACAGGTCAATTAGTGATGGTTGTGGTATTCGCATACCACCCACGGCTTGGAGAATTCACAACGTATGGGACGTTAACACACGGTCGATTTGTGAACAATCTAAGTCGGGAGAGATATGATGTAAAATCACAGTCCATATGATCAAGAGACTTGTACAATAGCACAACAGGCCCATCTGAGGCTTAGGTGCTGGGCTTACACCCTCCCATCTAATCTAATCTAATCTAGCTGGTTGTAAACACACTTAAAACTCACTTGCCTACATCATTTTGTTCAAAATATCCAAAAGAATTTTTTTACATGTAAAAAAAAAATGAAAATCTTAGAAACTAAAAGGTTTTTTAGTTTGTTGTAAACGTGTTTTTTCACTAACCACTGCGCACCGTTGAAACACACTAAAAAATCACTTGCCTACATTATTTTGTGCAAAATATCCAAATGAACTTTTTACGCGTAAATAAAAAATTGAGAATTTTAAAAAATAAAAAGTTTTTTAGCTGGTTGTAAACTAAAAACTCACTTCCCTACAGTATTTTGTTCAAAATATCCAAATGAATTTTTTTACATGTAAATAAAAAAAATTGAAAATCTTAGAAACTAAAAGAATTTTTAGTTGGTTGTAAATGTGTTTTTTCACTAACCACTCCGCACCGTTAAAACACACTAAAAAATCACTTGCCTACATTTTTTTGTGCAAAATATCCAAATGAATTTCTTTACACGAAAATAATAAAATTGAAAATTTCAAAAATAAAAAGTTTTTTAGCTGGCTGTAAACACACTTAAAACTCACTTGCCTACATCATTTTGTTCAAAATATCCAAAAGAATTTTTTTACATGTAAATAAAAAAAATTGAAAATCTTAGAAACTAAAAGGTTTTTTAGTTTGTTGTCAACGTGTTTTTTCACTAACCACTGGGCACCGTTGAAACACACTAAAAAATCACTTGCCTACATTATTTTGTGCAAAATATCCAAATAAACTTTTTACGCGTAAATAAAAAAATTGAGAATTTTAAAAAATAAAAAGTTTTTTAGCTGGTTGTAAACTAAAAACTCACTTCCCTACAGTATTTTGTTCAAAATATCCAAATGAATTTCTTTACATGTAAATAAAAAAAATTGAAAATCTTAGAAACTAAAAAGTTTTTTAGTTGGTTGTAAATGTGTTTTTTCACTAACCACTGCGCACCGTTGAAATACACTAAAAAATCACTTGCCTACATTTTTTTGTGCAAAATATCCAAATGAATTTTTTTACACGTAAATAAAAAAATTGAAAATTTCAGAAATTCAAAAGTTTTTTAGCTGGTTGTAAATTTGTTTTTTCACCAACCACTGCGCACCGTTGCAACACACTAAAAATTCACTTGCCTACATCATTTTGTTCAAAATATCCTTATGAATTTTTTTACACGTAAATAAAAAAAATTGAAAATTTCAGAAATTAAAAAGTTTTTTAGCTGGTTGTAAATGTATTTTTTCACTAACCACTGCGCACCGTTGAAACACAGTAAAAACTCACTTCCTTACATCATTTTGTTCAGAATATCCATATGAATTTTTTTACACGTAAATAAAAAAAATTGAAAATCTAAAAATCTAAAAGGTTTTTTAGCTGGTTGTAAATGTGTTTGTTCACTAACCATTGCACACCGTTGAAACACACTAAAAACTCACTTCCCTACAGTATTTTGTTCAAAATATCCAAATGAATTTTTTTACATGTAAATAAAAAAAATTGAAAATCTTAGAAACTAAAAGATTTTTTAGTTGGTTGTAAATGTGTTTTTTCACTAACCACTGCGCACCGTTGAAACACACTAAAAATTCACTTGCCTACATCGTTTTGTTCAAAATATCCAAATGAATTTTTTTACATGTAAATAAAAAAAATTGAAAATCTAAAAATCTAAAAGGTGTTTTAGCTGGTTGTAAATGTGTTTTTTCACTAACCATTTCACACCGTTGAACCTCACTAAAAACTCACTTGCCTACATTATTTTGTTCAAAAAATCTAAATAATTTTTTTTACATGTAAATAAAAAAAATTGAAAATCTTAGAAACTAAAAGAATTTTTAGTTGGTTGTAAATGTGTTTTTTCACTAACCACTGCGCACCCTTTAAACACACTAATAACTCACTTCCCTACAGTATTTTGTTCGAAATATCCAAATGAATTTTTTTACATGTAAATAAAAAAAATTGGAAATCTTAGAAACTAAAACGTTTTTTAGTTAATTGTAAATGTGTTTTTTCACTAACCACTGCGCACCGTTGAAACACACTAAAAACTCACTTGCTTACATCATTTTGTTCAAAATATCCATATGAATTTTTTTACACGTAAATAAAAAAAATTGAAAATCTAAAAATCTAAAAGGTTTTTTAGCTGGTTGTCAATGTGTTTTTTCACTAACCATTGCACACCGTTGAAACACACTAAAAACTCACTTCCCTACAGTATTTTGTTCAAAATATCCAAATGAATTTTTTTACATGTAAAAAAAAATTGGAAATCTTAGAAACTAAAACGTTTTTTAGTTGGTTGTAAATGTGTTTTTTCACTAACCACTGCGCACCGTTGAAACACACTAAAAAATCACTTGCCTACATTATTTTGTAAATGAATTTTTTTACATGTAAACAAAAAAAAATGAAAATCTTAGAAACTAAAAGGTTTTTTAGTTGGTTGTCAATGTGTTTTTTCACCAACCACTGCGCACCGTTGAAACACACTAAAAACTCACTTGCTTACATCATTTTGTTCAAAATATCCATATGAACTTTTTTACACGTAAATAAAAAAAATTGAAAATCTAAAAATCTAAAAGGTTTTTTAGCTGGTTGTAAATGTGTTTTTTCACTAACCATTGCACACCGTTGAAACACACTAAAAACTCACTTCTTTACAGTATTTTGTTCAAAATATCCAAATGAATTTTTTTACACGTAAATAAAAAAAATTGAAAATTTCAGAAATTAAAAAGTTTTTTAGCTGGTTGTAAATGTGTTTTTTCACTAACCACTGCGCACCGTTGAAACACACTAAAAAATCACTTGCCTTGATTATTTTGTTCAAATTATCCAAATAAATTTTTTTACATGTAAATAAAAAAAATTGAACATCTTAGAAACTAAAAGGTTTTTAGTTAGTTGTAAACGTGTTTTTTCACTAACCACTGCGCACCGTTGAAACACACTAAAAAATCACTTCCCTACAGTATTTTGTTCAAAATATCCAAATGAATTTTTTTACATGTAAATAAAAAAAATTGAAAATCTTAGAAACTAAAAAGTTTTTTAGTTGGTTGTAAATGTGTTTTTTCACTAACCACTGCGCACCGTTGAAACACACTAAAAACACACTTTTTTTACATGTAAATAAAAAAAATTGAAAATCTTAGAAACTAAAAGAATTTTTAGTTGGTTGTAAATGTGTTTTTTCACTAACTACTACTGTGTAAAAAACTTCATTTGGATATTTTGAACAAAATGATGTAGGCAAGTGAATTTTTTTATTGTGTTTCAACGATGCGCAGTGGTTAGTGAAAAAACACATTTACAACCAACTAAAAAACTTTTTAGTTTCTAAGATTTTCAATTTTTTTTATTTACGTGTAACGAAATTCATATGGATATTTTGAACAAAATGATGTAGGCAAGTGAATTTTTAATGTGTTTCAACGGTGCGCAGCTGTTAGGGAAAAACACATTTACAACCAGCTAAAAAAATTTTTAATTTCTGAAATTTTCAATTTTTTTTATTTACATGTAAAAATTTTTATTTGGATTTTTTGAACAAAATAATGTAGGCAAATGAGTTTTTAGTGAGTTTCAACGGTGTGCAATGGTTAGTGAAAAAACACATTTACAACCAGCTAAAAAACTTTTTAATTTCTGAAATTTTCAATTTTTTTATTTACGTGTAAAAAAATTCATTTGGATATTTTGCACAAAAAAATGTAGGCAAGTGATTTTTTAGTGTGTTTCAACGGTGCGCAGTGGTTAGTAAAAAAACACATTTACAACCAACTAAAAAACTTTTTAGTTTCTAAGATTTTCAATTTTTTTATTTACATGTAAAAAAATTCATTTGGATATTTTGAACACAATAATGTAGGCAAGTAAATTTTTAGTGTGTTTCAACGGTGCGCAGTGGTAAGTGAAAAAATACATTAACAACTAACTAAAAAACCTTTTAGTTTCTAAGATTTTCAATTTTTTACATGTAAAAAAATTTATTTGGATAATTTGAACAAAATAATATAGGCAAGTGATTTTTTAGTGTGTTTCAACGGTGCGCAGTGGTTAGTGAAAAAACACATTTACAACCATCTAAAAAACTTTTTATTTTTTAAAATTCTCAATTTTTTTATTTACGCGTAAAAAGTTCATTTGGATATTTTCCACAAAATAATGTAGGCAAGTGATTTTTTAGTGTGTTTAAAACCAGCTAAAAAACTTTTTAATTTCTGAAATTTTCAATTTTTGTATTTACGTGTAAAAAAATTCATTTGGATATTTTGCACAAAAAAATGTAGGCAAGTGATTTTTTAGTGTCTTTCAACGGTGCGCAGTGGTTAGTGAAAAAACACATTTACAACCAACTAAAAAACTTTTTAGTTTCTAAGATTTTCAATTTTTTTTATTTACATGTAAAAAAATTCATTTGGATATTTTGAACAAAATACTGTAGGGAAGTGAGTTTTTAGTGTGTTTAAACGGTGCGCAGTGGTTAGTGAAAAAACACATTTACAACCATCTAAAAAACTTTTTATTTTTTAAAATTCTCAATTTTTTATTTACGCGT
This sequence comes from Bradysia coprophila, assembly GCF_014529535.1. NCBI lineage: Eukaryota > Metazoa > Arthropoda > Insecta > Diptera > Sciaridae > Bradysia > Bradysia coprophila. The sequence goes on along the minus strand of NW_023503323.1, from coordinate 40,744 downwards.
AAAAAGTTCATTTGGATATTTTCCACAAAATAATGTAGGCAAGTGATTTTTTAGTGTGTTTCAACGGTGCGCAGTGGTTAGTGAAAAAACACGTTTACAACAAACTAAAAAACCTTTTAGTTTCAAAGATTTTCAATTTTTTTATTTACGTGTAAAAAAATTCATTTGGATATTTTGAACAAAATAATGTAGGCAAATGATGTTTTAGTGTGTTTCAACGGTGCGCAGTAGTTAGTGAAAAAACACATTTACAACCAACTAAAAATTCTTTTAGTTTCTAAGATTTTCAATTTTTTTTTTACATGTAAAAAAAATTATTTGGATTTTTTGAACAAAATAGTGTAGGCAAGTGAGTTTTTAGTGAGTTTCAACGGTGTGCAATGGTTAGTGAAAAAACACATTTATAACCAACTAATAAACCTTTTAGATTTTAGATTTTCAATTTTTTTTTTACGTGTAAAAAACTTCATTTGGATATTTTGAACAAAATAACGTAGGCAAGTGAGTTTTTAGTGTGTTTCAACGGTGCGCAGTGGTTAGTGAAACAAGGCATCAGAACAGTCGGAGCGTTTGCTGCGACTTAGCCCCGTACGATCCGTAATCCTATTTCGTCCGTAACCATAATACGTCCGTAGCCGTAATACGCCCGGAACCCTAATACGTCTACAACCCTCTACTGCGTCTGTTACCAAAATGCAAGTCAAGTTGGGCATGGTCAAATTTACTGAAAGTGTTCATTTTTAAAATTGCGCATAGCGCAATTACGAAAGCCCGTACGAAGTACCTCTCAAATAAAACCAACAATTTACGACATTATTTTATAAACCCAAATTTTTTTGCCAACTTTCCATTGGGTATTCAATTACCTCTCAAATAAAACAAAAACTAGCAAAATCGGTTGAGATTTACTCGATTTTTGTGCAAAAAGCACTTAGGGCCGAGTAGCGGCCTTAGTCCAAGGGCGCAAATTTGAAACTTTTTTTGCCATCATTCTATTCGGCATTCAATTATCTCTCAAATGAAACAAAAACTAGCAAAATCGGATGAGATTTACTCGATTTATGTGCAAAAAACACTTAGGGCCGAGTAGCGGCCTTAGTCCAAGGGCCCAAATTTGAAAAATTTTTTGCCACGTTCTTTTCGGTATTCAATTACCTTCCATAAAAAACTAAATCTAGCAAAATCTGATGAGATTTACTCGATTTATGTGCAAAAAACACTTAAGGCCGAGTAGCGGCCTTAGTCCAAGGGCCCAAATTTTAAACTTTTTTCGCCACGTTCTTTTCGGTATTCAATTACCTTCCATAAAAAACTAAATCTAGCAAAATCGGATGAGATTTACTCGATTTATGTGCAAAAAACACTTAGGGCCGAGTAGCGGCCTTAGTCCAAGGGCCCAAATTTGAAACTTTTTTTGCCATCATTCTATTCGGCATTCAACTATCTCTCAAATGAAACAAAATCTAGCAAAATCAGATGAGATTTACTCGATTTATGTGCAAAAAACACTTAGGGCCGAGTAGCGGCCTTAGTCCAAGGGCCCAAATTTGAAACATTTTTTGCCATCATTCTATTCGGTATTCAATTATCTCTCAAATAAAACAAAATCTAGCAAAATCGGATGAGATTTACTCGATTTATGTGCAAAAAACACTTAGGGCCGAGTAGCGGCCTTAGTCCAAGGGCCCAAATTTGAAACTTTTTTCGCCACGTTCTTTTCTGTATTCAATTACCTTCCATAAAAAACTAAATCTGGCAAAATCGGATGAGATTTACTCGATTTATGTGGAAAAAACACTTAGGGCCGAGTAACGACCTTTGAGCCCTCCCAACAAGCTCGCGTTGCATCCTACACAAAAACAATGTTCAGCAACTTTGTTCTACTCGTCAATACCTTTCATTTGATATATCACAAGCAGCTATTACGTGCGTATTTCGGTAGATATCGTCGAAAGACTGAAAAACACCTATAGGGCCCTAGCTCTGGAAGGGCCGACCCTACCATGCCCATTTTCGAACTTGACCTTACTTTTGTCGATACCAATCGGGGAAAAAAAGAATTTTGAAAAAAGGTTGTGATTTGCTCAAGCTAGAGGGGTCACGGACGGACGGACGGACGGACGGACGGACGGACATTTTTTTTATTGCGGATTCGTCATCTATGAACACTAGTCTGCATCCTGTGGCACTTCGTGCCACGTCGCATCCTAGCAAGCTAGACCGGGCAGACACCTGTTAGAGACTAACATCTATTCGAAAGCAACTCTAAGTCTGCTAAAGAGCTATACGAAAATCGCTTCGCTCAAACATTCTTATGAAAAGTTAGTCAAAACATCTCCTTCTTCTTTTGTAATGCCTAATATCGTCTTTTCATTATTTATTTTTCATGCCAGGGGGCTGCCGCCCCCTGGACCCCCGCAATCACCACTCTTACACCTTTTCGAACTAAACACCTCTTTCCGTGTGACACTCCCACATTTTTACAGTTAAGTTAGCCCGAAACAATAACTTCTTCTTTTGTAACGCCTAATATCGTCTTTCCATTATTTATTCACTATTACCTAAAAGCGTACACTGTGGTCACTTCCATACAACCAATCTTTCAATACCCAACAACTTTGCCGGAGAAACGAACTTTCCATCTGCTTCACACAAAAAGTTACAAAAATCGAGGGGGTGGTCACTCACACACAAAAGCGTACGCTGTGGTCACTTCCATACAACCACTCTTTCAATAACCAACAACTTTGTCGAAGAAACCAACTCTCCATCTGCTTCACACAAAAAGTTAAAAAAAATCGAGGGGGTGGTCACTCAAACACAAAAGCGTACACTGTTGTCACTTCTGCACAACCACTCTCTCAATTTACAACAACTTTGCCGAAGAAACCAACTTTCCATCTGCTTCACACAAAAAGTTACAAAAATCGAGGGGGTGGTCACTCACACACAAAAGCGTACACCGTGTTCACTTCTATTCAACCACACCACTCACCTCTCAAACCCATACAACTTTCACCAAAAACATATCCATTTTTCTCAAAGAAAAACTCAAAATCATCACCGATCACTGTACGTTGGAGTAGCTCAAAAATGGCCCACTTGGAGAGCTGTCACTCGCTCGAAATTGATCCGAATTTCCTAAATTTTTTTTCCTCGATTCGTACAATCCATACCTTTCGTTGAAACTCTCACACGCCCCTCTAGCTTCTAAAACAGCCGCTCCGCAATTACAAACGTGTTCCCGTTGGTGGTCAAACACCCTACTTACCACCTTAACTCCAACAAATTGACCCCAATTTTTTTCCAGTTTTTTTTCTTCGCTTCGTACCATCAATACCTTTCATTTGAGCCCACTCACGCCTCACCACCTTCCAAAACAGCCGCTCCACAATTTAAAACATTTTCCAGACCCTCAAAAAACCCATAAAATCCACTCTACCACCTCCCGATGAAAAGTTAGAAAAAAACTTTCTTCTGCAACTTTGTTCACCGCAATAAATGGAACATTTCTTCTTCCCCCACCCGAAGCTCCATCTCTCAAAATAACCGAGTTATATCGATTCTGCCATTTTCCACCTCCCCACAGTCATAACTTCACTATCTCCGAACAGACTTTTCACCGGACCACGTTTTCTCCACGTTTCAGACCATTCCCTACAACATATCAAAAAGTGTTTTTTTTTTTTTTTTTGCTCTGAACTTTCGTTTTGACGGTAAATAGCGGACAAACAGAAAGACAGACATCTCGTCGTTATAATATAGTACTAGTCTGCATCCTGTGGCACTTCGTGCCACGTCGCATCCTAGCAAGCTAGACCGGGCAGACACCTGTTAGAGACTAACACCTGTTACAGACAAACAGAGAAATTAGAGACGAACACCTGTTACAGACAAACATCTATTCGAAAGCAACTCTAAGTCTGCTAAAGAGCTATACGAAAATCGCTTCGCTCAGCTCAAACATTCTTATGAAAAGTTAGTCCAAAACATCACATTCTTCTTTTGTAATGCCTAATATCGTCTTTTCATTATTTATTTTTCATGCCGCCCCCTGGACCCCCGCAATCACCACTCTTACACCTTTTCGAACTAAACACCTCTTTCCGTGTGACACTCCCACATTTTTACAGTTAAGTTAGCCCGAAACAATAACTTCTTCTTTTGTAAAGCCTTATATCGTCTTTCCATTATTACCTTTCCATCTGCTTCACACAAAAAGTTACAAAAATCTAGGGGGTGGTCACTCACACACAAAAGCGTACACTGTGGTCACATTCAGACAACAACTCTTTCAATAACCAACAACTTTGCCGAAGAAACCAACTTTCCATCTGCTTCACACAAAAAGTAACAAAAATCGAGGGGGTGGTCACTCACACACAAAAGCGTACACTGTGGTCACTTCTGCACAAACACTCTCTCAATTAACAACAACTTTGCCGAAGAAACCAACTTTCCATCTGCTTCACATAAAAAGTTACAAAAATCGAGGGGGTGGTCACTCACACACAAAAGCGTACACTGTGGTCACTTTCAGACGACAACTCTTTCGATAACCAATAACTTTGCCGAAGAAACCAACTTTCCATCTGCTTCACATAAAAAGTTACAAAAATCGAGAGGGTGGTCACTCTCACACAAAAGCGGACACTGTGGTCACTTTCAGACGACAACTCTTTCGATAACCAACAACTTTGCCGAAGAAACCAACTCTCCATTTGCTTCACACAAAAAGTTAAAAAAAATCGAGGGGGTGGTCACTCACACACAAAAGCGGACACTGTGGTCACTTCCATACAACCACTCTTTCATTAACCAACAACTTTGCCGAAGAAACCAATTTTCCATCTGCTTCACACAAAAAGTTACAAAAATCGAGGGGGTGGTCACTCTCACACAAAAGCGGACACTGTGGTCACTTTCAGACGACAACTCTTTCGATAACCAACAACTTTGCCGAAGAAACCAACTCTCCAATTGCTTCACACAAAAAGTTAAAAAAAATCGATTTTTGCAACTTTTTGTGTGAAGCAGATGGAAAGTGGGTTTCTTCGGCAAAGTTGTTGGGTATTGAAAGAGTGATTGTATGGAAGTGATCACAGTGTACGCTTTTAAGTAATAGTGACCACCCCCTCGATTTTTGTAACTTTTTATGTGAAGCAGATGGAAAGTTGGTTTTTTCGGCAAAGTTGTTGGTTATTGAAAGAGTGGTTGTATGGAAGTGACCGCAGTGTACGTTTTTGTGTTTGAGTGACCACCCCCTCGATTTTTGTAACTTTTTATGTGAAGCAGATGGAAAGTTTGTTTCTTCGACGAAGTTGTTGGTTATCGAAAGAGTGGTTGTATGGAAGTGACCACAGTGTACGCTTTTGTGTGTGAGTGACCACCCCCTCGGGGGTGGTCACTATTACCTAAAAGCGTACACTGTGATCACTTCCATACAACCACTCTTTCAATGCCCAACAACTTTGCCGAAGAAACGAAGCTTCCATCTGCTTCACACAAAAAGTTACAAAAATCGAGGGGGTGGTCACTTACACACAAAAACGTACACTGTGGTCACTTCTCCACAAAGACTCTCACAATTAACAACAACTTTGCCGAAGAAACCAACTTTCCATCTGCTTCACATAAAAAGTTAAAAAAATCGAGGGGTGGTCACTCACACACAAAAGCGGACACTGTGGTCACTTTCAGACGACAACTGTTTCGATAACCAATAACTTTGCCGAAGAAACCCACTTTCCATCTGCTTCACACAAAAAGTTGCAAAAATCGAGGGGGTGGTCACTATTACCTAAAAGCGTACACTGTGGTCACTTCCATACAACCACTCTTTCAATACCCAACAACTTTGCCGAAGAAACGAACTCTCTTTCTGCTTCACAGCCAAAGATACAAAAATCGAGGGGGTGGTCACTCACACAAAAAGCGTACACTGTGGTCACTTCTATTCAACCACACCACTCACCTCTCAAACCCATACAACTTTCACCAAAAACAAATCCATTTCACCCAAAGAAAAACTCAAAATCATCATCGATCACTGTACGTTGGAGTAGCTCAAAAATGGCCCACTTGGAGAGCTGTCACTCGCTCGAAATTGATCCGAATTTCGTAAATTTTTTTTTCCTCGATTCGTAGGATTGTTACCTTTCATTGAAACCCTCACACGCCCCTCTAGCTTCTGAAACAGCCGCTCCGCAATTACAAACGTGTTCCCGTTGGTGGTCAAACACCCTACTTACCACCTTAATTCCAACAAATTGAATCCAATTTTTTTCCACTTTTTTTTCTTCGCTTCGTACCATCCATACCTTTCGTTTGAGGTCTCACACGCCTCACCACCTTCCAAAACAGCCGCTCCACAATTTAAAACATTTTCCAGACCCTCAAAAAAACCCATAAAATCCACTCTACCACCTCCCGATGAAAAGTTAGAAAAAAACTTTCTTCTGCAACTTTGTTCACCGCAATAAATTGAACATTTCTTGTTCCCCACCCGACGCTCCATCTCTCAAAATAACCGAGTTATTCCGATTCTCCCATTTTCCACCTCCCCACAGTCATAACTTCACTATCTCCGAACAGACTTTTCACCGGACCACGTTTTCTCCACGTTTCAGACCATTCCCTACAACATATCAAAAAGTGTTTTTTTTTTTGCTCTGAACTTTCATTTTGACGGTAAATAGCGGACAAACAGACAAACATCCCGTCGTTATAATATAGTATAGTCTGCATCCTGTGGCACTTCGTGCCACGTCGCATCCTAGCAAGCTAGACCGGGCAGACACCTGTTAGAGACTAACATCTATTCGAAAGCAACTCTAAGTCTGCTAAAGAGCTATACGAAAATCGCTTCGCTCAAAAATTCTTATGAAAAGTTAGTCCAAAACATCTCCTTCTTCTTTTGTAATGCCTAATATCGTCTTTTCATTATTTATTTTTCATGCCAGGGGGCTGCCGCCCCCTGGACCCCCGCAATCACCACTCTTACACCTTTTCGAACAAAACACCTCTTCCCGTGTCACACTCCCACATTTTTACAGTTAAGTTAGCCCGAAACAACACCTTCTTTGTGACGCCTAATATCGTCTTTCCATTATTTATTTTTCATGCCAGGGGGCTGCCGTTCCCTGGACCCCCGCAATCACCACTCTCACACCTTTTCGAACAAAACACCTATTCCCGTGTGATACTCCACTGAAAATCATCAATACCGAACAACTTTGACGAAGAAATCAACTTTCCATCTGCTTCACATAAAAAGTTACAAAAATCGAGGGGGTGGTCACTCACACACAAAAGCGGACACTGCGGTCACTTCCACACAACCACTCTCTCAATTAACAACAATTTTGCCGAAAAAACCAACTCTCCATCTGCCTCACACAAAAAGTTACAAAAATCGAGGGGGTGGTCACTCACACACAAAAGCGTACACTGTGGTCACATTCAGACAACAACTCTTTCCATAACCAATAACTTTGCCGAAGAAACCAACTTTCCATCTGCTTCACATAAAAAGTTACAAAAATCGAGGGGGTGGTCACTCACACACAAAAGCGTACACTGTGGTCACATTCAGACAACAACTCTTTCCATAACCAATAACTTTGGCCGAAGAAACTAACTTTCCATCTGCTTCACACAAAAAGTTACAAAAATCGAGGCGGTGGTCACTCACACACAAAAGCGTACACTGTGGTCACATTCAGACAACAACTCTTTCCATAACCAATAACTTTGCCGAAGAAACCAACTTTCCATCTGCTTCACATAAAAAGTTACAAAAATCGAGGGGGTGGTCACTCACACACAAAAGCGGACACTGTGGTCACTTTCAGACGACAACTCTTTCGATAACCAACAACTTTGCCGAAGAAACCAACTCTCCATTTGCTTCACACAAAAAGTTAAAAAAAATCGAGGGGGTGGTCACTCACACACAAAAGCGGACACTGTGATCACTTCCATACAACCACTCTTTCAATACCTAGCAACTTTGCCGAAGAAACGAAGCTTCCATCTGCTTCACATAAAAAGTTACAAAAATCGAGGGGTGGTCACTCACACACAAAAGTGGACACTGTGGTCACTTTCAGACGACAACTCTTTCGATAACCAACAACTTTGCCGAAGAAACCAACTCTCCATTTACTTCACACAAAAAGTTAAAAAAAATCGAGGGGGTGGTCACTCACACACAAAAGCGGACACTGTGATCACTTCCATACAACCACTCTTTCAATACCTAGCAACTTTGCCGAAGAAACGAAGCTTCCATCTGCTTCACATAAAAAGTTACAAAAATCGAGGGGGTGCTCACTCACACACAAAAGCGGACACTGTGGTCACTTTCAGACGACAACTCTTTCGATAACCAACAACTTTGCCGAAGAAACCAACTCTCCATCTGCTTCACATAAAAAGTTACAAAAATCGAGGGGGTGGTCACTATTACCTAAAAGCGTACATTGTGGTCACTTTCAGACGACAACACTTTCGATAACCAACAACTTTGTCGAAGAAAATAACTTTCCATCTGCTTCACATAAAAAGTTACAAAAATCGAGGGGGCGGTCAGTATTACCTAAAAGCGTACACTGTGGTCACTTCCACACAACCACTCTCTCAATTAACAACAACTTTGCCGAAGAAACCAACTTTCCATCTGCTTCACATAAAACGTTACAAAAATCGAGGGGGTGGTCACTCACACACAAAAGCGGACACTGTGGTCACTTTCAGACGACAACTCTTTCGATAACCAACAACTTTGCCGAAGAAACCAACTTTCCATCTGCTTCACATAAAAAGTTACAAAAATCCAGGGGGTGGTCACTCACACACAAAAACGGACACTGTGGTCACTTTCAGACGACAACTCTTTGAATAACCAATAACTTTGCCGAAGAAACCAACTCTCCATCTGCTTCACATAAAAAGTTACAAAAATCGAGGGGGTGGTCACTCACACACAAAAGCGTACACTGTGGTCACTTCTCCACAAACACTCTCTCAATTAACAACAACTTTGCTGAAGAAACCAACTTTCCATTTGCTTCACATAAAAAGTTACAAAAATCGAAGGGGGTGGTCACTATTACCTGAAAGCGTACACTGTGGTCACTTTCAGTAGACAACTCTTTCAATACCCAACAACTTTGCCGAAGAAACCAACTCTCCATCTGCTTCACACAAAAAGTTGCAAAAATCGAGGGGGTGGTCACTATTACCTAAAAGCGTACACTGTGGTCACTTTCAGTAGACAACTCTTTCGATAACCAACAACTTTGCCGAAGAAACCAACTCTCCATCTGCTTCACAGCCAAAGATACAAAAATCGAGGGGGTGGTCACTCAAACACAAAGGCGTACACCGTGTTCACTTCTATTCAACCACACCACTCACCTCTAAAACCCATTCAACTTTCACCAAAAACAAATCCATTTCACCCAAAGAAAAACTCAAAATCATCATCGATCACTGTACGTTGGAGTAGCTCAAAAATGGCCCACTTGAAGAGCTGTCACTGACTCGAAATTAATCCGAATTTCCTAAATTTTTTTTTCCTCGATTCATACAATCCATACCTTTCGTTGAAACCCTCACACGCCCCTCTAGCTTCTAAAACAGCCGCTTCGCAATTACAAACGTGTTCCCGTTGGTGGTCAAACACCCTACTTACCACCTTAATTCCAACAAATTGAATTGAATTTTTTTCCAGTTTTTTTTCTTCGCTTCGTACCATCAATACCTTTCATTTGAGCCCGCTCACGCCTCACCACCTTCCAAAACAGCCGCTCCACAATTTAAAACATTTTCCAGACCCTCAAAAGAACCCATAAAATCCACTCTACCACCTCCCGATGAAAAGTTAGAAAAAAACTTTCTTCTGCAACTTTGTTCCCCGCAATAAATGGAACATTTCTTCTTCCCCCACCGACGCTCCATCTCTCAAAATAACCGAGTTATATCGATTCTCCCATTTTCCACCTCCCCACAGTCATAACTTCACTATCTCCGAACAGACTTTTCACCGGACCACGTTTTCTCCACGTTTCAGACCATTCCCTACAACATATCAAAAAGTGTTTTTTTTTTTTTGCTCTGAACTTTCATTTTGACGGTAAATAGCGGACAAACAGAAAGACAAACATCCCGTCGTTATAATATAGTACTAGTCTGCATCCTGTGGCACTTCGTGCCACGTCGCATCCTAGCAAGCTAGACCGGGCAGACACCTGTTAGAGACTAACACCTGTTACAGACAAACAGAGAAATTAGAGACGAACACCTGTTACAGACAAACATCTATTCGAAAGCAACTCTAAGTCTGCTAAAGAGCTATACGAAAATCGCTTCGCTCCGCTCAAACATTCTTATGAAAAATTAGTCCAAAACATCACCTTCTTCTTTTGTAATGCCTAATATCATCTTTTCATTATTTATTTTTCATGCCAGGGGGCTGCCGCCCCCTGGACCCCCGCAATCACCATTCTTACACCTTTTCGAACAAAACACCTCTCCCGTGTTACCGAACAATTTTGCCGAAGAAACTAATTTTCCATTTGCTTCATTAAAAAGTTAAAAAATTGAGGGGGTGGTCACTCACACACAAAAGCGGACACTGTGGTCACTTCCATACAACCACTCTTTCGATAACCAACAATTTTGCCGAAGAAACCAACTTTCCATCTGCTTCACACAAAAAGTTAAAAAAAATCGAGGGGGTGGTCACTCACACACAAAAGTGTACACTGTGGTCACTTTCAAACGACAACTCTTTCGATAACCAATAACTTTGCCGAAGAAACCAACTTTCCGTCTGCTTCACATAAAAAGTTACAAAAATCGAGGGGGTGGTCACTCAAACACAAAAGCGGACACTGTGGTCACTTCCATACAACCACTCTTTCAATAACCAACAACTTTGCCGAAGAAACCAACTCTCTATCTGCTTCACAGCCAAAGATACAAAAATCGAGGGGGTGGTCACTCACACACAAAAGCGTACACCGTGGTCACTTCTATTCAACCACACCACTCACCTCTCAAACCCCTACAACTTTCCCCGAAAACAAATCCATTTCACCCAAAGAAAAACTCAAAATCATCATCGATCACTGTACGTTGGAGTAGCTCAAAAATGGCCCACTTGGAGAGCTGTCACTCGCTCGAAATTGATCCGAATTTCCTAAATTTTTTTTTCCTCGATTCGTCAAACATCTCGTCATTATAATATAGTACTAGTCTGCATCCTGTGGCACTTCGTGCCACGTCGCATCCTAGCAAGCTAGACCGGGCAGACACCTGTTAGAGACTAACACCTGTTACAGACAAACAGACAAAGACCTATTAGAGACAAACAGACAAACACCTATTAGAGACAAACATCTATTCGAAAGCAACTCTAAGTCTGCTAAAGAGTTATACGAAAATCGCTTCGCTTCGCTCAAACATTCTTATGAAAAGTTAGTCCAAAACATCTCCTTCTTCTTTTGTAATGCCTAATATCGTCTTTTCATTATTTATTTTTCATGCCAGGAGGCTGCCGCCCCCTGGACCCCCGCAATCACCACTCTTACACCTTTTCGAACTAAACACCTCTTTCCGTGTGACACTCCAACATTTTTACAGTTAAGTTAGCCCGAAACAATAACTTCTTCTTTTGTAACGCCTAATATCGTCTTTCCATTATTTATATTTTTCATGCCAAGGGGCTGCCGCCCCCTGGACCCCCGCAATCACCACTCTTACACCTTTTCGAACAAAACACCTCTTCCCGTGTTACACTCTGCTGAAAACCATCAATTTTTGGTGAATCCCGTACGCTTCTACAACTCATGCCACAACTCCTGTTTCAATACCGAACAACTTTGCCGAAGAAACTACCTTTCCATCTGCTTCACACAAAAAGTTACAAAAATCTAGGGGGTGGTCACTCACACACAAAAGCGTACACTGTGGTCACATTCAGACAACAACTCTTTCAATAACCAACAACTTTGCCGAAGAAACCAACTTTCCATCTGCTTCACACAAAAAGTTACAAAAATCGAGGGGGTGGTCACTCAAACAGAAAAGCGTACACTGTGGTCACTTCTATTCAACCACACCACTCACCACTCAAACCCATACAACTTTCACCAAAAACAAATCCATTTTTCTCAAAGAAAAACTCAAAATCATCACCGATCACTGTACGTTGGAGTAGCTCAAAAATGGCCCACTTGGAGAGCTGTCACTCGCTCGAAATTGATCAGAATTTCCTAAAATTTTTTTCCTCGATTCGTACAATCCATACCTTTCGTTGAAACCCTCACACGCTCCTCTAGCTTCTAAAGCAGCCGCGCCGCAATTACAAACGTGTTCCCGTTGGTGGTCAAACATCCTACTTACCACCTTAACTCCAACAAATTGAATCCAATTTTTTCCAGTTTTTTTTCTTCGCTTCGTACCATCAATACCTTTCATTTGAGCCCGCTCACGCCTCACCACCTTCCAGAACAGCCGCTCCACAATTTAAAACATTTTCCAGACCCTCAAAAAAACCCATAAAAACCACTCTACCACCTCCCGATGAAAAGTTAGAAAAAAACTTTCTTCTGCAACTTTGTTCACCGCAATAAATGGAACATTTCTTCTTCCCCCACCGACGCTCCATCTCTCAAAATGACCGAGTTATATCGATTCTGCCATTTTCCACCTCCGCACAGTCATAACTTCACTATCTCCGAACAGACTTTTCGCCGGACCACGTTTTCTCCACGTTTCAGACCATTCCCTACAACATATCAAAAAGAGTTTTTTTTTTTTTGCTCTGAACTTTCATTTTGACGGTAAATAGCGGACAAACAGACAGACATCTCGTCGTTATAATATAGTATAACCAAAAGCTTTGCCCTTACTGTCTGCTTCCAATTCGACGTGTTACAAACGGCATATTAATCTTATAAGCCCCCAGTACTTCGTACGGGGCTAAAAACACATTTACAACCAACTGAAAAACCTTTTAGTTTCTAAGATTTTCAATTTTTTTTTTACATGTAAAAAAAATTATTAGGATTTTTTGAACAAAATAATGTAGGCAAGTGAGTTTTCAATGTGTTTCAACGGTGCGCAGTGGTTAGTGAAAAAACACATTTACAACCAGCTAAAAAACTTTTTATTTTTTAAAATTCTCAATTTTTTTATTTACGCGTAAAAAGTTCATTTGGATATTTTGCACAAAATAATGTAGGCAAGTGATTTTTTAGTGTGTTTCAACGGTGCGCAGTGGTTAGTGAAAAAACACATTGACAACCAACTAAAAAACCTTTTAGTTTCTACAGTGAACGACATCTCAAATGTCTCACTGTCATTTTTTTCAGAGAATGTCATTGTGAATTTGCAATGACACAATAAAATTCTGAGAAAAATTTGACAGTGAGACATTTGAGATGTCGTTCACTGTAAGATTTTCAATTTTTTTTATTTACATGTAAAAAAATTCATTTGGATATTTTGAACAAAATACTGTAGGGAAGTGAGTTTTTAGTGTGTTTCACCGGTGCGCAGTGGTTAGTGAAAAAACACATTTACAACCAGCTAAAAAACTTTTTAATTTCTAAAATTTTCAATTTTTTTATTTACGTGTAAAAAAATTCATTTGGATATTTTGCACAAAAAAATGTAGGCAAGTGATTTTTTAGTGTGTTTCAACGGTGCGCAGTGGTTAGTGAAAAAACACATTTACAACCAACTAAAAAACTTTTTAGTTTCTAAGATTTTCAATTTTTTTTATTTACATGTAAAAAAATTCATTTAGATATTTTGAACAAAATACTGTAGGGAAGTGAGTTTTTAGTGTGTTTAAATGGTGCGCAGTGGTTAGTGAAAAAACACATTTACAACCAGCTAAAAAACTTTTTAATTTCTGAAATTTTCAATTTTTTTTATTTACGTGTAAAAAAGTTCATATGGATATTTTGAACAAAATGATGTAGGCAAGTGAGTTTTTAGTGTGTTTCAACGGTGCGCAGTGGTTAGTGAAAAAACACATTTACAACCAGCTAAAAAACTTTTTATTTTTAAAAATTCTCAATTTTTTTATTTACGCGTAAAAAGTTCATTTGGATATTTTGCACAAAATAATGTAGGCAAGTGATTTTTTAGTGTGTTTCAACGGTGCGCAGTGAATAGTGAAAAAACACGTTTACAACTAACTAAAAAACCTTTTAGTTTCTAAGATTTTCAATTTTTTTTATTTACATGTAAAAAAATTCTTTTGGATATTTTGAACAAAATAATGTAGGAAAGTGAGTTTTTAGTGTGTTTCAACGGTGCGCAGTGGTTAGTGAAAAAACACATTTACAACCAGCTAAAAAACTTTTTAATTTCTGAAATTATTAATTTTTTTATTTACGCGTAAAAAAATTCATTTGGCTATTTTGAACAAAATTTGGTTGTAAATGTGTTTTTTCACTAATCACTGCGCACCGGTTAAACACACTAAAAAATCACTTGCCTACATTATTGTGTTCAAAATATCCAAATGTATTTTTTTACATGTAAATAAAAAAAATTGAAAATCTTAGAAACTAAAAGGTTTTTTAGCTGGTTGTAAATGTGTTTTTTCACTAACCACTGCGCACCGTTGAAACACACTAAAAACTCACTTTCCTACAGTATTTTGTGCAAAATATCCAAATGAACTTTTTACGCGTAAATAAAAAAATTAATAATTTCAGAAATTAAAAAGTTTTTTAGCTGGTTGTAAATGTGTTTTTTCACTAACCACTGCGCACCGTTGAAACACACTAAAAACTCACTTCCCTACAGTATTTTGTTCAAAATATCCAAATGAACTTTTTTACATGTCAATAAAAAAAATTGAAAATCTTAGAAACTAAAAGGTTTTTTAGTTGGTTGTAAATGTGTTTTTTCACTAACCACTGCGCACCGTTGAAATAAAAAAATTTAAAATTTCAGAAATTAAAAAGTTTTTTAGCTGGTTGTAAATTAATTTTTTCACTAACCACTGCGCACCGGTGAAACACACTAAAAACTCACTTCCCTACAGTATTTTGTTCAAAATATCCAAATGAATTTTTTTACACGTAAATAAAAAAATTGAAAATTTCAAAAATTAAAAAGTTTTTTAGCTGGTTGTAAATGTGTTTTTTCATTAACCACTGCGCACCGTTGAAACACACTAAAAATTCACTTGTCTACATCATTTTGTTCAAAATATCCATATGAATTTTTTTACACGTAAATAAAAAAAATTGAAAATTTCAGAAATTAAATAGTTGTAAATGTATTTTTTCACTAACCATTGCACACCGTTAAAACACACTAAAAACTCACTTGCCTACATTATTTTGTTCAAAATATCCAAATAAATTTTTTTACATGTAAACAAAAAAAAATTGCAAATCTAAAAATCTTAAAGGTTTTTTAGCTGGTTGTAAATGTGTTTTTTCACTAACCACTGCGCACCGTTGAAACACACTAAAAACTCACTTGCCTACATTATTGTGTTCAAAAAATCCAAATGAATTTTTTTACATGTAAATAAAAAAAATTGATAATCTAAAAATCTAAAAGGTAAAATAAAAACTTTTTGCCTGAAATTTTGGCTATATGATTTGATTAGCATTTCATACATACAGTTAAAATTTCGTGGAATTTGGAGAGATTTTTTTAAAAAAATTTTGTAACAATGCCATTTTTTGGTCATAATGTATGGCCAAAAAAGTAAAATTAAAATTTTTTTGTCTCAGAATTACATGAAATTTTGGCTATATGGTTTGATTATCATTTCATACAGTTTTAATTACATACAGTTAAAATTTCATGGAATTTGGAGAGAATTTTTTTTACATTTTTTGTAACAATGCCATTTTTTTACATAATGTATGGCCAAAAAAGTAAAATTAAATGAGCCATCAGAACAGTCGGAGCGTTTGCTGCGACTGAGCCCCGTTCAAACCCGTATATCTATTGCGTACGTGACCCTAGTGCGTCTGTCACCCTACTTTGACCGTAAGCCTATGCGCCGGTTAAAGTAGTTAAAGTAAAATTATTATGTAATGTGTACATCTTAGAAATTGCGCATAGCGCAATTACGAAACCCCGTACGACGTTCCTTTCAAATAAAACAAAAATTTCAAATAGCCCTAAAATTTTAATTTATTGAGTATAAATACACATAGGGCCTAGTATCGGCCTCAGTCCGAGGATCCAATTTTTTTTTTCAACTACATTTTATTCGGCCTTTGATTACCTTCCAAAGGAAACAAAAAATACGGAAAACGGATGAAATTTGCTCGAGTTCTATGTAAAATACACATAGGGCCCTAGTAGCGGCCTTAGTCCGACGACCCTAATTTTTTTTTTTTCAACAACATTCGGTCTTTGATTACCTTCCAAATGAAACAAAAATTACGAAAAACGAATGAAATTTACTCGAGTTCAATGTAAAATACACAAAGGGCCCTAGTAGTGGCCTTAGTCCAAGGACCCAATTTTAATTTTTTTTGAACAACATTCTATTCGGCCTTTGATTACCTTCCAAATGAAACAAAAATTACGAAAAACAAATGAAATTTGCTCGAGTTATATGTAAAATACACATAGGGCCCTAGTAGATTTTCACTTCTAAGGCCCTAACTCACCCGATTTAAAAAAACTTTTTTTTCCTGGATTGATATTGACAATACCTATCATTTGCCATGTCATTTACATTTCCATCGTTTATTTTGCCATAAATATCACCAAAAGACCTTAAATCACTTAGGTGGCCCTAACTCACGAAGGGCCGACCCGAATATGCCCATCTTCGAACTTAGCCTCACTATTTTGACTATCTTACGGGGAAATTTTTTTTTTTTTGAAATCGGATTTGATTTACTCAAGACGTGACGGACAGACGGACAGACGTCCCAAATTTTTATTGCGGATTCGTCATCTATGAACATAGGCAAACACTTTGCCCTTACCGTCTGCTTCGAATTCCATCAATTACACACGGCATCGTAATCCTAAAAGCCCCTTCGTACTTCGTACGGGGCTAAAAATTTTTGCTATTTGCAATTTGCAATTTTTGGCTATATGGTTTGATTAGCATTTCATACATACATACAGTTAAAATTTCATGGAATTTAGAGAGATTTTTTTTTAATTTTTTGTAACAATGCCATTTTTTGTAATTTTTTTTGTAATAATGCCATTTTTGGTCATAATGTATGGCCAAAAAAGTAAAATTAAAAATTTTTTGTCTCAGAATTGCATGAAATTTTGGCTATATTGTTTGATTAGCATTTCATACATACAGTTAAAGTTTCATAGAATTTGGAGAGAATTTTTTTTAAATTTTTTGTAACAATGCCATTTTTTGGTCATAATGTATGGCCACAAAAGTAAAATTAAAAATTTTTTGTCTCAGAATTGCATGAAATTTTGGCTATATGGTTTGATTAGCATTTCATACATACAGTTAAAGTTTCATAGAATTTGGACTGAATTTTTTTTAAATTTTTTGGAACATATATTGAGTTAAAATTTCATGGAATTTGGAGAAGTTTTCTTTTAAATTTTTTGTAACAATGCTATTTTTTGGTTGTATGGCCAAAAAAGTAAAATTTAAAATTTTTTGTCTCAGAATTGCATGAAATTTTGGCTATATGGTTTGATTAGCATTTCATACATACAGTAAAAAATTTCATGGAATTTGAAGAGATTTTTTGTAATTTTTTTTGTAATAATGCCATTTTTGGTCATAATGTATGGCCAAAAAAGTAAAATTAAAAAATTTTTGTCTCAGAATTGCATGAAATTTTAGATATCTGGTTTGATTAGCATTTCATACATACAGTTAAAATTTCATGGAATTTGGAGATAATTTTTTTTAAATTTTTTGTAACAATGCCATTTTTTGGTCATAATGTATGTCCAAAAAAGTAAAATTAAAAATTTTTTGTCTCAGAATTGCATGAACATACAGTTAAAACTTCATGAACTTTGGTGAGACTTTTTTTTTAAATTTTTTGTAACAATGCCATTTTTTGGTCATAATGTATGGCCAAAAAAGTAAAATTAAAAAATTTTTGTCTCAGAATTGCATGAAATTTTGGCTATATGGTTTCATTAGCATTTCATATATACAGTTAAAATTTCATGGAATTTGGAGAAGTTTTCTTTTAAATTTTTTGTAATAATGCAATTTTTTGGTCTAAATGTACGGCCAAAAAAGTAAAATTAAAAATTTTTTGTCTCAGAATTGCAAGAAATTTTGGCTATATGGTTTGATTAGCATTTCATACATACATTTAAAATTTCATGAACTTTGGTGAGATTTTTTTTTTAATTTTTTGTAATAATGCCATTTTTTGGTCATAATGTATGGCCAAAAAAGTAAAATTAAAAATTTTTTGGCTCAGAATTGCATGAAATTTTGGCTATATGGTTTGATTAGCATTTCATACATACAGTTAAAACTTCATGAACTTTGGTGAGATTTTTTTTTAAATTTTTTGTAACAATGCCATTTTTTGGTCATAATGTATGGCCAAAAAAGTAAAATTAAAAATTTTTTGTCTCAGAATTGCATGAAATTTTGGCTATATGGTTTCATTAGCATTTCATATATACAGTTAAAATTTCATGGAATTTGGAGAAGTTTTCTTTTAAATTTTTTGTAATAATGCAATTTTTTGGTCTAAATGTACGGCCAAAAAAGTAAAATTAAAAATTTTTTGTCTTAGAATTGCAAGAAATTTTGGCTATATGGTGTGATTAGCATTTCATACATACAGTTAAAATTTCATGGAATTTGGAGAGATTTTTTTTTAAATTTTTTGTAATAATGCCATTTTTTGGTCATAATGTATGGCCAAAAAAGTAAAATTAAAAATTTTTTGTCTCAGAATTGCATGAAATTTTGGCTATATAGTTTAATTAGCATTTCATACATACAGTTAAAATTTCATGAACTTTGGTGAGATTTTTTTTTTAATTTTTTGTAACAATGCCATTTTTTGGTCATAATGTATGGCCAAAAAAGTAAAATTAAAAAATTTTTGTCTCAGAATTGCATGAAATTATGGCTATATGGTTTGATTAGCATTTCATACATACAGTTAAAATTTCATGGACTTTGGTGAGATTTTTTTTTAAATTTTTTGTAACAATGCCATTTTTTGGTCATAATGTATGGCCAAAAAAGTAAAATTAAAAATTTTTTGTCTCAGAATTGCATGAAATTTTGGCTATATGGTTTGATTAGCATTTCATACATACAGTTAAAATTTCATGAACTTTGGTGAGATTTTTTTTTAAATTTTTTGTAACAATGCCATTTTTTGGTCATAATGTATGGCCAAAAAAGTAAAATTAAAAATTTTTTGTCTCAGAATTGCATGAAATTTTGGCTATATGGTTTGATTAGCATTTCATACATACAGTTAAAATTTCATGGAATTTGGAGAGAATTTTTTTTAAATTTTTGGTAATAATGCCAATTTTTGGTCATAATGTATGGCCAAAAAAGTAAAATTAAAAATGTTTTGTCTCAGAATTGCATGAAATTTTGGCTATATGATTTGATTAGCATTTCATACACAGTTAAAATTTCATGGAATTTGGAGCGATTTTTTTTAAATTTTTTGTAACAATGCCATTTTTTGGTCATAATGTATGGCCAAAAAAGTAAAATTAAAAATTTTTTGTCTCAGAATTGCATAAAATTTTGGCTATATGGTTTGATTAGCATTTCATACATACAGTTAAAGTTTCATGGAATTTGGAGAGAATTTTTTTTTAATGTTTTGTAATAATGCCATTTTTTGGTCATAATGTATGACCAAAAAAGTAAAATTAAAAATTTGTTGTCTCAGAATTGCATGAAATTTTGGCTATATGGTTTGATTAGCTCTTCATACATACAGTTAAAATTTGATGGAATTTGGAGAGAATTTTTTGTAAATTTTTTTGTAATAATTTCATTTTTTGGTTGTATGGCCAAAAAAGTAAAATTAAAAATTTTTTGTCTCAGAATTGCTGAAATTTTGGCTTGTGGTGATCACAGTTTGCCATTGAATTGTCAAGCATCAAGTAGCCTGTGATCCAGCCTATATATACCATGTACAATGCGTCAATAAATCATAATATTCCCGGCCTTGGCCGAAGACACATCTACTGAGTTTCATTAGTAGATCTGTATTAGTTGACTGTAGACTTTCTATATGGTTGAGATTAGCTCCCATATAATTGGTGACCCCAACAAAAGTTCACGTTAAAAAACCTCTGAACAAAATTAAAAGAAATTTCAGCTAACAATAGCACTGAAATCTTCTTATGAAAGACCAAATTGGCACAATTCTAAGAAATTGTGGATCCAATTTGCACTGTTCGTAATAAACGTTCAGTGGAATGTACCAATAACAAATAAAAAAGTGCCCACGAGCACCACAGTCGTCAATTAAATTTAAAATATCACGAAATAATACATCTATACTTCGATCGACAACATCCTAAAATTGTGTTTTTCAATTATGAAAACCAATTCAAAATTTAGTAACAAATTGTACTTTTAAGCATAAAAACTAGGTTAATCCACTAGTTAAGCTCAAAAAGTAAATTTAGATTTAAGACTTAGTTTTAGCACAAATATTTTGGCTAAAATGTTGTCGACAAACTACCGTAACTATAACATCTAGTTACAAGAACTACAGTCAACCAAAAATAAAATTTTTTGGCCTAGAAATATGGTTAAACAACCAATTTCATAAAAATTACAAATCAACGTTTAGTGAAACTAAATAGTTTGATCAGAGGAAACCATTTCCTGAGAATTATTCACGAAAAACGATACATCGAAACTTATCAACGACACTTTCCACCAACCTCGATTACGCGGTTGGGATGTCCACCTCAAAATGGGTGCGTTGCATCACTGTGAAAAAGATAAGGTCTTTTCGTTTCTCGTACAAAACTCTAAAAAAAGTTTCAAAGAATAATTCAACACTTCAAAATTAAAAACAATTTTTCGGAAAAAAACATCAAAAAAATTCTTCTGACAAACACCAAAGAATCAAGTATTCCCTCATTACAATTATAGAACGATTTGCAACAATCGCTAATTCTAAATTAGTCCAATCACCCGGCTCAGCGTTTCGAAAATTAAGCTCTACGCCTATCCGTCTTGAGAATAATCTTTCGTGATTAACTCATAAACGACGGAACCGTTTAAGCAAAACCGAAGCGTGTCGAGGATTGAAACTTTTTGTTTCTTAAAGTTGTAATCGAAAATACTTGATACATGAAAATTGATCCAATGAGTTATCCATTGTGCGATAACACATCCTTTTTCCATGTAAACTAGTTTCACAAGTTCTTACCATCATAGAACGTAAAGAATAAAAAGTCATCGTGTATAAATTCAACACCCTTGAATTGACACACAACAAATTCAAGTTCACGAATGACATAAATTACAAAATCTGATATTAAACCACTAAACCGGCGCCAATAGGTTAAAACTCATTGACCGTAGAATCGTACAAACGTACATACAACCGTTCAATGAGTCACATATATAATATCAGTCGAAATGTACATGACAATTATACTGCCTAAAGTCTGCTACCACAGACAGCTATAACCATCTAATATAAGTACATTTCGTGCAGTGCGTATTCCTGCAAATTAAATGGCAGTAAAAAAGCTCCACAACAATTGGAATAAAATTTAAAAAATTAAAATTATTCCGGAATGTTTCGTGCTGTCATATATTCAAATAACATTCCACGTAGAATGAGACAAGCACCAAACACCGTCTATCAGACTTAAGACAACAACACTTCATTTTTCGCCCATTAAAAACTGTAAAAATAGCAGTTAAATGAATGACATCTTGTCATTTTCCGGGTAAAGCCGTGGACAATGTCATTTCACGAAATTATGAGGTTGTACGATCTCTTAATCTGAATTAATTTGAAATTAAATAAAGAGTTGGAAACATAACCAATCTTCCAACATCGGAGAAAATTCATCTTCATCCGAAATAAAATCATTTTCGAGATAATCTGTTTCAAAATTAAACCCAAATTTAAACAGATCCAAAATTCGATATAATGAATTCTCGAATCAAATCTTATTAGATTGTCACCAATCTAATCAAGACACAAAATTTCAAAGTAACAAAACTTTCGAAAAACCAACTGTTTTCACAGCTATTAGGTAACCTTATGGATCCTACCGCTATGAAACAGATTCAAAATTTTCAAAGTACCTCACGTCATACACCGGTTACCAACATTCAAATGGTTTTGGACACACAACTCGACAAGCAAGCGACTTCAGAAATCACTCAAACCCGAACATCCGTGGCTCCAACCAATCCACCACATCAAATCCCTATCCAAACACAAGTTATGGTCCTGCTGTGAAATCTCGTCCCAAATCCACGTGACACAGACGATCGACTTGGACCAACAAAATTTCTTCAAAGGGGGAAGTATCTGTGGTGATCACAGTTTGCCATTGAATTGTCAAGCATCAAGTAGCCTGTGATCCAGCCTATATATTTAATTTTCAGGTATATCTGCCTTATAGTTCCGACAATTAAATTTAAGACTTTCTAAGGACGCGACAACCGAACGTACACGACACAAATTAAAAATCAAAAATTATAAAACAAACCTCTCAAACGTTTTCGAAATCAACGATTTCATCTTCGGGAGATGATACACGATACTGAATCCAAAACCAAATTTTTATCATTCTCGTACTCTACATACGTCGTCAAACAATTCATTGCATTATTACAATAAACAGGAATTTTTTCGTACACATCCATAACATCAAACAACGATGTTATTTTGTCTGATCTTCATATCAAAAACGTTAGGTCATATGCTTGAATAAAGCACTTTCCAGTGCAGGTGGCCTTACGTTCATAATTTCACCTTTATGTTTATCAATATAAAATGACTCCCACGCATCTAAATACTGTTCTCTACGCACATGTTTGATCAACTCACTGTTGTTTTCAACAATCTTATGTGTCGGATTATCAAAGATATGTTTCGCGACCGCGGATCTTAAATCCTCTTTTTCGATAGCTCTCATATGTTCTTTCCACCGACAACGACACCGACGGCTCGTCTGTCCCACATAAAATTTGTCACATACTTCACATTTCATTTTATAAATTCCCGGCTTATCTGATTTATTCACTTTGTCCTTGTTGTTGCACAACGCATTCTTAATTTTGTTATCACTCGCGTAAGCCGTTGAAATGCCAACCGACTTTAAAACATCTTTGATTTTATCCGTTAGAGGCGGATAATACGAAAGCCTCATTCTAGGGACTTTCTTTTTATCAATTCGATTGTTCAAGGTCGTATTTTTCTTAATGAAAATTGATCTCTTCTGCTTATCAATAATCATTTGGATCAGAGATCTATCATAGCCATTGACTTTCGCCATTTGGAAAATCTTTTCCTGTTCCTCTTCCAAGTCTTCTTTCGACATTGGAATGTTCAACATCCTATACACCATTGAGTTGAATGCTGCCATCTTTTGAGGAAAACAATGGTATGAATCGGATGTAATCAATCTATCAGTTGATGAGCTCTTTCTGTAGATTTTAAAATGTAGCTTTTTGTCACTTTTTCTTGTGACTAAGAGATCTAAAAAAGCTATACATCCGTTCTCTTCTGTTTCATGCGTGAACTTTAAAGTTCACGCATGAAACAGAAGAGAACGGATGTATAGCTTTTTTAGATCTCTTAGTCACAAGAAAAAGTGACAAAAAGCTACATTTTAAAATCTACAGAAAGAGCTCATCAACTGATAGATTGATTACATCCGATTCATACCATTGTTTTCCTCAAAAGATGGCAGCATTCAACTCAATGGTGTATAGGATGTTGAACATTCCAATGTCGAAAGAAGACTTGGAAGAGGAACAGGAAAAGATTTTCCAAATGGCGAAAGTCAATGGCTATGATAGATCTCTGATCCAAATGATTATTGATAAGCAGAAGAGATCAATTTTCATTAAGAAAAATACGACCTTGAACAATCGAATTGATAAAAAGAAAGTCCCTAGAATGAGGCTTTCGTATTATCCGCCTCTAACGGATAAAATCAAAGATGTTTTAAAGTCGGTTGGCATTTCAACGGCTTACGCGAGTGATAACAAAATTAAGAATGCGTTGTGCAACAACAAGGACAAAGTGAATAAATCAGATAAGCCGGGAATTTATAAAATGAAATGTGAAGTATGTGACAAATTTTATGTGGGACAGACGAGCCGTCGGTGTCGTTGTCGGTGGAAAGAACATATGAGAGCTATCGAAAAAGAGGATTTAAGATCCGCGGTCGCGAAACATATCTTTGATAATCCGACACATAAGATTGTTGAAAACAACAGTGAGTTGATCAAACATGTGCGTAGAGAACAGTATTTAGATGCGTGGGAGTCATTTTATATTGATAAACATAAAGGTGAAATTATGAACGTAAGGCCACCTGCACTGGAAAGTGCTTTATTCAAGCATATGACCTAACGTTTTTGATATGAAGATCAGACAAAATAACATCGTTGTTTGATGTTATGGATGTGTACGAAAAAATTCCTGTTTATTGTAATAATGCAATGAATTGTTTGACGACGTATGTAGAGTACGAGAATGATAAAAATTTGGTTTTGGATTCAGTATCGTGTATCATCTCCCGAAGATGAAATCGTTGATTTCGAAAACGTTTGAGAGGTTTGTTTTATAATTTTTGATTTTTAATTTGTGTCGTGTACGTTCGGTTGTCGCGTCCTTAGAAAGTCTTAAATTTAATTGTCGGAACTATAAGGCAGATATACCTGAAAATTAATTATTAAGTTCCACAGTGCTCGAACATTAATGTTTTACCGTGTTTGTTAAGATTCCCGTTAGACATTAATTCATATATGACAGCCTATATATACCATGTACAATGCGTCAATAAATCATAATATTCCCGGCCTTGGCCGAAGACACATCTACTGAGTTTCATTAGTAGATCTGTATTAGTTGACTGTAGACTTTCTATATGGTTGAGATTAGCTCCCATAGGCTATATGGTTTGATTAGCATTTCATACATACAGTTAAAATTTCATGGACTTTGGAGAATTTTTTTTTCAAATTTTTTGTAACAATGCCATTTTTTGGTCATAATGTATGGTAAAATTAAAAATTTCTAGTCTCAGAATTGCATGAAATTTTGGCTATATGGTTTGATTAGCATTTCATACATACAGTTAAAATTTCATGGAATTTGGAGAGAATTTTTTTACATTTTTTGTAACAATGCCATTTTTTGGTCATAATGTATGGCCAAAAAAGTAAAATTAAAAATTTTTTGTCTCAGAATTGCATGAAATTTTGGCTTTATGGTTTGATTAGCATTTCATACATACAGTTAAAATTTCATGGACTTGGAGAGATTTTTTTTTTAATTTTTTGTAACAATGTCATTTTTTGGTCATAATGTATGGCCAAAATGTAAAATTAAAATTTTTTTGTCTCAGAATTGCATGAAATTTTGGCTATATGGTTTGATTAGCATTTCATACATACAGTTAAAATTTCATGGAATTTGGAGAGAATTTTTTGTAACTTTTTTGTAATAATGTCATTTTTTGGTTGTATGGCCAAAAAAGTAAAATTAAAAATTTTTTGTCTCAGAATTGCATGAAATTTTGGCTATATGGTTTGATTAGCATTTCATACATACAGTTAAAATTTCATGGAATTTGGAGAGAATTTTTTGTAAATTTTTTGTAATAATGCCATTTTTTGGTTGTATGGCCAAAAACGTAAAATTAAAAATTTTTTGTCTCAGAATTGCATGAAATTTTGGCTATATGGTTTGATTAGCATTTCATACATACAGTTAAAATTTCATGGAATTTGGAGAGAATTTTTTTACATTTTTTGTAACAATGCCGTTTTTTGGTCATAATGTATGGCCAAAAAAGTAAAATTAAAAATTCTTTGTCTCAGAATTGCATGAAATTTTGGCTTTATGGTTTGATTAGCATTTCATACATACAGTTAAAATTTGATGGAATTTGGAGAGAATTTTTTGTAAATTTTTTGTAACAATGCCATTTTTTTGGTTGTATGGCCAAAAAAGTAAAATTAAAAATTTTTTGTCTCAGAATTGCATGAAATTTTGGCTATATGGTTTGATTAGCATTTCATACATACAGTTAAAGTTTCATGGAATTTGGAGAGAATTTTTTTTAAATTTTTTGTAACAATGCCATTTTTTGGTTGTATGGCCAAAAAAGTAAAATTAAAAATTTTTTGTCTCAGAATTGCATGAAATTTTGGCTATATGGTTTGATTAGCATTTCATACATACAGTTAAAATTTCATGGAATTTGGAGAGAATTTTTTTTAAATTTTTTGTAACAATGCCATTTTTTGGTCATAATGTATGGCCAAAAAAGTAAAATTAAAATTTTTTTGTCTCAGAATTGCATGAAATTTTGGCTATATGGTTTGATTAGCATTTCATACATACAGTTAAAATTTCATGGAATTTGGAGAGAATTTTTTTTAAATTTTTTGTAACAATGCCAATTTTTGGTCATAATGTATGGCCAAAAAAGTAAAATTAAAATTTTTTTGTCTCAGAATTGCATGAAATTTTGGCTATATGGTTTGATTAGCATTTCATACATACAGTTAAAATTTCATGGAATTTGGAGAGAATTTTTTTTACATTTTTTGTAACAATGCCATTTTTTGGTCCTAATGTATGGCCAAAAAAGTAAAATTAAAAATTTTTTGTCTCAGAATTGCATGAAATTTTGGCTATATGGTTTGATTAGCATTTCATACATACAGTTAAAATTTCATGGAATTTGGAGAGAATTTTTTTAAATTTTTTGTAACAATGCCATTTTTTGGTCCTAATGTATGGCCAAAAAAGTAAAATTAAAAATTTTTTGTCTCAGAATTGCATGAAATTTTGGCTATATGGTTTGATTAGCATTTCATACATACAGTTAAAATTTCATGGAATTTGGAGAGAATTTTTTTTACATTTTTTGTAACAATGCCATTTTTTAGTCATAATGTATGGCCAAAAAAGTAAAATTAAAAATTTTTTGTCTCAGAATTGCATGAAATTTTGGCTATATGGTTTGATTAGCATTTCATACATACAGTTAAAATTTCATGGAATTTGGAGAGAATTTTTTTTACATTTTTTGTAACAATGCCATTTTTTGGTCCTAATGTATGGCCAAAAAAAGTAAAATTAAAAATTTTTTGTCTCAGAATTGCATGAAATTTTGGCTATATGGTTTGATTAGCATTTCATACATACAGTTAAAATTTCATGGAATTTGGAGAGAATTTTTTTAAATTTTTTGTAACAATGCCATTTTTTGGTCCTAATGTATGGCCAAAAAAGTAAAATTAAAAATTTTTTGTCTCAGAATTGCATGAAATTTTGGCTATATGGTTTGATTAGCATTTCATACATACAGTTAAAATTTCATGGAATTTGGAGAGAATTTTTTTTACATTTTTTGTAACAATGCCATTTTTTAGTCATAATGTATGGCCAAAAAAGTAAAATTAAAAATTTTTTGTCTCAGAATTGCATGAAATTTTGGCTATATGGTTTGATTAGCATTTCATACATACAGTTAAAATTTCATGGAATTTGGAGAGAATTTTTTTTACATTTTTTGTAACAATGCCATTTTTTGGTCCTAATGTATGGCCAAAAAAGTAAAATTAAAAATTTTTTGTCTCAGAATTGCATGAAATTTTGGCTATGTGGTTTGATTAGCATTTCATACATACAGTTAAAATTTCATGGAATTTGGAGAGAATTTTTTTTTCAATTTTTTGTAACAATGCCATTTTTTGGTCCTAATGTATGGCCAAAAAAGTAAAATTAAAAAATTTTTGTCTCAGAATTGCATGAAATTTTGGCTATATGGTTTGATTAGCATTTCATACATACAGTTAAAATTTCATGGAATTTGGAGAGAATTTTTTTTACATTTTTTGTAACAATGCCATTTTTTGGTCATAATGTATGGCCAAAAAAATAAAATTAAAATTTTTTTGTCTCAGAATTGCATGAAATTTTGGCTATATGGTTTGATTAGCATTTCATACATACAGTTAAAATTTCATGGAATTTGGAGAGAATTTTTTTTAAATTTTTTGTAACAATGCC
>NW_023503323.1:0-7500 GCF_014529535.1 Bradysia coprophila | reverse complement strand
AATAGAGAGTTAAATAGTACGTGAAACCGCTTAGGGGTTAAGCCTGATGAACCCGAATATTCGAAATGAGAAATTCATTATTTTCTAGTAGTTTCATTCGAAACGAACGGTGGTATGCACTTTTCTCAGTGTAGAACATTGCGATCTATTTGTATATCCGTATGGATGGTTTATCAAATGGCCCGTATGGTTTGTTCATTCCTATCTGTGGCATTTTATGTCATATGGTTGATGCCATAGCAGTGACCTGGTAAACAGCAGATAGTTTTTAAAAATCATGCAACCACATTTTATGTGTATCACGGCTCATGTGCTGTTTCAGTGCGATAGATTTGGGATACCTTCAGGACCCGTCTTGAAACACGGACCAAGAAGTCTAACATGTGTGCGAGTCATTGGGTATATTGTTGAAACCTAAGGGCGCAATTAAAATAACTATTTTATGGGATTACAAGTGAATTAAATTTCATTTCTTCATCCCGGGGCGTTCTATACGAACATGGTCCAAGCAATTGAATCCTCTGTTCAAGAGCGTACCTTGAGCATACATGCTGTGACCCGAAAGATGGTGAACTATACCTGATCAGATCGAAGCCAGGAGAAATTCTGGTGGAGGATCGAAACAGTTCTGACGTGCAAATCGATTGTCAGAATTGGGTATAGGGGCGAAAGACCAATCGAACCATCTAGTAGCTGGTTCCTTCCGAAGTTTCCCTCAGGATAGCTGGCGCAAAGAATTATATTGTATATAATCTTATCTGGTAAAGCGAATGATTAGAGGCCTTGGGGCCGAAACGACCTCAACCTATTCTCAAACTTTAAATGGGTAAGAACCTCATCTTTCTTGATCTGAAGATATTGGGGTTTAGATATTTTGTGCCCAGTGGGCCACTTTTGGTAAACAGAACTGGCGCTGTGGGATGAACCAAACATGATGTTACGGCGCCTAAATTAATGACTCATATTGATACCATGAAAGGCGTTGGTTGCTTAAAACAGCAGGACGGTGGACATGGAAGTCGTAATCCGCTAAGGAGTGTGTAACAACTCACCTGCCGAAGCAACTAGCCCTTAAAATGGATGGCGCGAAAGTCATATGCCTACACATCATCGCTAGAATAAAAATTGTTGGCCATTCGGTCATCATTGTGAAATTCTAGTGAGTAGGAGGGTACAATGGTGTGCGCAGAAGTGTTTGGCGTGAGCCTGCATGAAGCCGCCATTGGCACAGATCTTGGTGGTAGTAGCAAATAATCGAATGAGATCTTGGAGGACTGAAGTGGAGAAGGGTTTCGTGTGAACAGTGGTTGATCACGAGTTAGTCGGTCCTAAGCTTTATGCGAAAGCTGTTTAATTTATGTTACACATACTTAATTTTGTTCTACATAATTCAATAAAAGCGAAAGGGAATACGGTTCCAATTCCGTAACCTGTTGAGTATACGTTTGTTAGGTTAGGTTAGGTCCAGGTAGCTCAATCGGTAGAGCATAGGACTCATACCCAAGAGGTCCCGGGTTCGACTCCCGGTGCAAAAATGCTTGCCTGGTTTTATTCTAATCACTTGGTGATTAAGCACTCGCTATTAGTTATCTAATGGCTGTACGACCGTAACAAAGTCGCAAATTTCAAAGAAATCCAATATTCGATTTCTTCGCAACAATCACGCCATATTGACATAATGTCAATGACACAATTCACAATATACAACAGACTGTAGGATAAGCGCCATCTATGATCGACTAGTCGCTCATTGGGAAAATGCATGAGTCATTAGTGATGGTTGTGGTCTTCGCATACTACTCGTGGCTCAGAGAATTCACAACGTATGTGACGTTTACACGGTCGATTTGTGAGCTATCTGAGTCCGAAGAGATATGATGAAAAATCACAATTAATATGATCAAGTGACTTGTGCAATAGCACAACAGGCCCACTAGAGGCTTAGGTGCTGGGCTAACCCCCTTCCCATCTAATCCAATCCAATCCATACGTTTGTTTATTAAAAATGGGTCTTATTACACTAATCCTGGCAACAGGAACGACCATAGAGAAGCCTTCGAGAGATACTGGAAGAGTTTTCTTTTTCGCTAAACAAACGTACCACCATCTTCTTCTTCTTCTCTTCTTTTTCAGCCTGTTTCTATCCACTGCTGGATGTAGGCCTCTCCAACTTCTTTCCATTTCGTACGATCCATTGCTATTTGCTGCCAGTTTGTACCTGCAATATTCTTAATTCCGTTTGTCCATCTCTCTGGTGGTCTACCTATAGCTCGTCTTTTATATGGTCGCCAGTTCATGATCTTTTTGGTCCAACGTTCGTCTGTCCTTCTTGCAATATGTCCCGCCCAGCTCTATTTCAGAGATGCTATTCTTTCCATGACATCAACAACCCTGGTTTGTTGTCGAATCCATTGATTCGTCATTCTGTCTCTGAGTGTTATTCCAAGCATACTCCGTTCCATGGCTCTTTGTGTCACTCTCAATTTATTTTCGGATGCTTTTGTTAAAGTTAACGTTTCCGCTCCATAAGTGAGCACTGGAAGGACACAAGTGTCGAAAACTTTGCGTTTCAGACTATTATTCATTTTGCTTTTGAAAATTAGTCTGAGTTTTCCGAACGCTGCCCATGCAAGACCAATCCTACGTCTTATTTCTGCAGTTTGGTTGTCCAGACCTAACTTCAGTTTATGTCCTAGATATACATAGCTGTCGACTCGTTCAATGACAGTGTCACCGATTTTGATTTCTCTATCGTCCCCGATGTTGGTCATGACTTTTGTTTTCGATAAGTTCATCTTGAGGCCAACTTTGCTCTCCTCTTCATTTAACTTGTAGCATAAGCTGAGCCTGACCTAGATTCGCTGCTATCGGTACAATGTCATCAGCGAAGCGGAGATTGCTCAGGTACTCTCCATTTATCTTTATTCCCATTTTACTTCAGTTTAACTTCCTAAAAATACTCTGCAGAATCGCCGTGAATAATTTCGGTGAAATGGTGTCACCCTGCCTTACACCTCGGCCAATTCTGAATTTCTCCGTGCTCTTTTGAAGTTTTATACATGAAGTAGCATTTTTGTACACATATCGAATTGTGTTGGAGTACCTTGAGTCTACTCTACATTCGTCTAATGCGTCCAATATCGACCATGTTTCCACTGAATCGAAAGCTTTTTCGAAGTCTATGAATAGCAAGACTATGTCGATGTTGTATTCACGACACTTCTCAATAAGCGTTCTCATCACCTGCAAATGGTCGTTTGTGCTGAAACCAGATCTGAAAGCAGCTTGTTCAACAGGTTGGTAGAAGTCGAACTTGTTAGTGTTCCTCTTCGTAATGATTTTCATAAACAACTTGTAGAGTGTTGACAATAGGCTTATGGGTCGGTAATTTTCCAGCTTTGTTATGTCTCCTTTTTTATGCAGCAATGTAATTACCGCATTTTCCCAGGCTTCTGGTACTTCTTCCCATTGGAGACATTGATTAAACAAAGCCGTGATTGCCTTTAATAATGAGTCTCCACCTAGTTTAATGGCTTCCACTGGAACACCATCTTCTCCGGGAGACTTTTTGTTTAACATCTCGGCTACTGCAACTTTGACTTCATCAACAGTTATTTATTTGTTGGTTTTGAGACCGTTCTAACAGCCTTTTACAGCCAATAACAAGTTCAGTCTGGACCACCGGCTTTACGTGACTTCCGAACCACGCCTCGAAGTATGTAATTACTCTCTGAGGAAAGTTAGGTGCGAAATTGATATCTCGCCTTAATGTAGGCTAGACATATGTACACAAATTCATCGTATTTGGGTTACGTCATACGATTCATTCAGTGTGTACATCGTTGCAGCCACCAAACACACCGCAACTACCCAAATTATGAAGCTTGAGTGAACTAAGGACGTTACCAATGCGATATAATCGCTAGAAAAATTCCATACGGAATTTGTCTGTCACGGGAATCGAACCCGGATCATTTTGGTGGAAGGCTAGTACGTAACCACTGAGCCATCCCGTCACTAAAGAACTACAGTTATGTCGGGCATATCCTCCGATCCCACGTTTCTTATTATTGGTCTATCTTCGGTTTCTTCCGTTGGGCTCTGTCTTGCTGAAGAAAACAAATTCTCATAAAATTCTGTTGCAATGTTTAATATAACACCGCCAAAGACTGTCCCAAGCCAGTTTGAAAAAGAGTGGAGGGAATGAAGTTTAACGAGGACGTAGCAGTAGATAAGATAGGATTAGATAGATCAATCTTAAGGTTGAATGAATCGTGAGCTGGAAGCCGAAAGAATTGGGGTTAAGGGACCAACGTTGAGGTGAAACAACACGATCAGGAAGCTAAAGGATAGAACGATCCCAGAATTCTTATTAGCTACTAGGTTAAGCTTTTAAAGGACGAATAACCTTTTGCTCAGATAGGTTCAAAAGAATGGGCAAAGCTTTATGGAAAAGAATGTTCAAAAAGAGTAACACTACCCCGTCGGGCACTGTGCACTTTGATAGGCACGGTGGTCCCGGAACGTGCAGAAATGTGCGGGTCAGAGCTCGAGGATTACCGGGGGCGAGCAAAGTAAAGCTTTCATACTCACCAACCCGCAGTAGCAAGCGTGGTGTTTTAATGCTAAAAACCTTCAAACGAAGCCATAACGAATTATACATTGCCACATATAATGCCAGAACATTGTCGTCAAGACAAAAAATGCAAGAAATGGAAGAAGAGCTAGAAAAGATAAAATGGGATGTTGTGGGAGTGAGCGAAGTGAGAAAACCTGGAGAGGAATGCCTGAAATTACAATCAGGGCATACATTCTTCTACCGAGGAAGTGACAGTCAGATGCTGATGCACGGTGTCGGATTGTTCATAAACAAGCGGTGGTCGGATCGCATAATTCACACGAAAAGCATATCCGATCGAGTGATATACGTAAGCCTGAAGATAAATAACAGATACAGTGTCAAATTAATTCAGGTTTACGCACCCACGTCCACCCATGATGACGAAGAAGTAGAAAGATTCTATGAAGATGTCGAGAAAGCTCTGGACGAAAACCCTTCACATTACCAATATCTAATCGGTGATTTCAATGCGAAGCTGGGAAAACGAGAAGAAGACTCCGAAGTTTCTGTTGGTAGTTTTAGCAACGACCAAAGAAATGAGCGTGGAAATACTTTACTCAACTTCTTACAGCAACACAATTTGTACGCAATGAATTCATTTTTTGCAGGAAAGCCTCAACGGAAATGGACTTGGGCTAGTGCAGATGGTGTAACGAAAAATGAGATCGATTACATCATAACTGGCTGTAAGTCAACCGTTAAGAACGTTACGGTCCTAAACAATTTTTCAACCGGTAGTGATCACCGAATGGTTCGTGCAAGAGTCACGTTAAATACCAGATTTCAAAGATCACAACTAGTTCAGAAAAGTGAAAGGATTGACGTACAACGGCTTTACACACAAAATGAAGAATTTGCTACGAAAATGACTGCCGAATTAGATAACGTCAACAATCAATGTGAAACATTGGACGAATTGAATACCAAAATCGTCGATACAATAATGGGTTTCATGAAATCCAAATGCAAATCCGTCCAAGGGAAAGAATCAAAACTCAGCAGAGAAACATTAGACCTGATCGCAAGCAGAGCAGAGTTGGTAAAAAAACGGAGGACGAGATTCGGTGGAATACCGGAACCTGTCTACAAGTATCAACAAAGCAAGGAGATCAGATGAAAGAAAATATAATGTCCAATTGGCTCAAAACATAATTGAAGCTAACTGCAATATGAAAGTCCTACGGAGAAAAATGACAAACGCCAAAAAAGACATCTTCAAATTACGAGACAAAACAGGAACGATCCAAACGGATCGAAATGCGATATTAAACATTGCAACAGAATTTTATGAGAATTTGTTTTCTTCAGCAAGACAGAGCCCAACGGAAGAAACCGAAGATAGACCAATAATAAGAAACGTGGGATCGGAGGATATGCCCGACATAACTGTTGATGAAGTCAAAGCTGCAGTAGCCGAGATGAAAAACAAAAAGTCTCCCGGAGAAGATGGTGTTCCAGTGGAAGCCATTAAACTAGGTGGAGACTCATTATTAAAGGCAATCACGGCTTTGTTTAATCAATGTCTCCAATGGGAAGAAGTACCAGAAGCCTGGGAAAATGCGGTAATTACATTGCTGCATAAAAAAGGAGATATAACAAAGCTGGAAAATTACCGACCCATAAGCCTATTGTCAACACTCTACAAGTTGTTTATGAAAATCATTACGAAGAGGAACACTAACAAGTTCGACTTCTACCAACCTGTTGAACAAGCTGCTTTCAGATCTGGTTTCAGCACAAACGACCATTTGCAGGTGATGAGAACGCTTATTGAGAAGTGTCGTGAATACAACATCGACATAGTCTTGCTATTCATAGACTTCGAAAAAGCTTTCGATTCAGTGGAAACATGGTCGATATTGGACGCATTAGACGAATGTAGAGTAGACTCAAGGTACTCCAACACAATTCGATATGTGTACAAAAATGCTACTTCATGTATAAAACTTCATAAGAGCACGGAGAAATCAGAATTGGCCGAGGTGTAAGGCAGGGTGACACCATGTCACCGAAATTATTCACGGCGATTCTGCAGAGTATTTTTTAGGAAGTTAAACTGGAGTAAAATGGGAATAAAGATAAATGGAGAGTACCTGAGCAATCTCCGCTTCGCTGATGACATTGTACCGATAGCAGCGAATCTAGGTCAGGCTCAGCTTATGCTACAACAGTTAAGTGAAGAGGCGAGCAAAGTTGGCCTCAAGATGAACTTATCGAAAACAAAAGTCATGACCAACATCGGGGACGATAGAGAAATCAAAAATTGGTGACACTGTCATTGAACGAGTCGACAGCTATGTATATCTAGGACATAAACTGAAGTTAGGTCTGGACAACCAAACTGCAGAAATAAGACGTAGGATTGGTCTTGCATGGGCAGCGTTCGGAAACTCAGACTAATTTTCAAAGCAAAATGAATAATAGTCTGAAACGCAAAGTTTTCGACACTTGTGTCCTTCCAGTGCTCACTTATGGAGCGGAAACGTTAACTTTAACAAAAGCATCCGAAGATAAATTGAGAGTGACACAAAGAGCCATGGAACGGAGTATGCTTGGAATAACACTCAGAGACAGAATGACGAATCAATGGATTCGACAACAAACCAAGGTCGTTGATGTCATGGAAAGAATAGCATCTCTGAAATGGAGCTGGGCGGGACATATTGCAAGAAGGACAGACGAACGTTGGACCAAAAAGATCATGAACTGGCGACCATATAAAAGACGAGCTATAGGTAGACCACCAGAGAGATGGACAAACGGAATTAAGAATATTGCAGGTACAAACTGGCAGCAAATGGCAATGGATCGTACGAAATGGAAAGAAGTTGGAGAGGCCTACATCCAGCAGTGGATAGAAACAGGCTGAAAAAGAAGAA
>NW_023503322.1:0-70029 GCF_014529535.1 Bradysia coprophila | reverse complement strand
GAACTATTTTCTGCCAAAACTGAAAGTGACATCATTTCAATTACCGATAGCTTCAATATATTCGACACAAACTATTTATAGCATTACAAATTTTACTGAGCACTCGAACTTTCACAAACAAAATCATTGAATCAGTGAAAGCTGGGTGAACTGCGTGAACAAATTCTGTATATTAAGTGGAAAATGTGGGAAATCACAATTTTCATAACTTGCATAAAGTGAAAAGTCTTTCCAGTTTCACTTTTTCTCAAAGAGAGACACGGTTCCTTTATTTTCAATTAGCTCATTTAGCACAAAAAAATAAAAAAAAAATCATTTTGGCGTAGTTCTAACATTCTAACATAATATCATGCCCGCTAGTGAAAACCGGACGCCAAGTCCTCACACCCAAAAAAATGACTATAATGTCTCGGGAAAATAGGTACGGGTTGACGGGCCTCAGTCGCAGCAACGCCAGACTCTGATCCTTCGTTTTTGACACAAGCTGATCTCTCTAAAATACTGTTCATTACAAAATGTTTTGAAATGATTAAAATTGTGAGAAAAATCATCTAGACCCCAGCGACATTGGTATGGTTCTTACACCGAACACTATCTTCAAAAATTCTTGCGAATTTATTAAATTATTAAAATTATAACAGCAAGAGCTGCATCAATGCACACATGTACACCCGTATAAGCCCATTCATAAAATTAATAACAAAACTACTGCTAGTCCACACTTACAAGTATATATATATTACATAATGTTCGTTCGCCTAACTACCAATTTTATTACTTTTCAATCAAAATCATCTTACATTCTTACTTTTTTCGTATAAACACACACAACCATCTTAAGTTTTTTATGTGCTCGCAATTTTTACTTTTTTCAATCTTGCCTACTATATAACTCTACCTAGCTATGCTCTTATAAAATACACAGTTTGTTTTTCCTATTATAATAATTTTTACGATAATCATTAGCCCCAATTGATTCTTTTCAGATAAATAGCCTATTCTTCATATCCCGTTTCGGGATTTATATGTTTATATGTATAAATCACATATATCAATCGAATAATAGATAAATTACGTCTGTATCACAGGCGATACACAACAATAAGCCCTCCTTCACACACGAATAAGTATATGCCTACAATATAATAGCACAGCACAGCTAATTCTATCAATCTATCTATCCTCTAATATAGTATATTCCGAACCAGCGAAAAACAGAAAACCCCTATCTCATATACAAAAAATATACTAGAATTCTACTGTATGCACTATCGTAAATCTAGAACTACATATAATGTGTAGTCAGCATCTTACATCATACCATACATAATTGGTCTAAACTTTGGTCTAACCTATGCCAAATTCTATATTGTTGGATAGGTTTTTTACAGCAAATCAACATTTTACTGTTTCATCAAAACCAAATTGATGAAATATAAATTAAAATACTAAAAAAAAAAATCTGAAGAACTTTGTTTGGTTCATTTGCGGTATATATCAAAATGTTCAAAGCCAGCAAATAACTGTGGAGAGAGAATTTCAAATATAGAATTTCTTACATATATCCATACTATTCGTTAGGCCGCATGCAAACGCATTTAATATCACGAGATACCCTATAACATTCGTAATATTATATTTCGACTTAGCCATGCAAATGTCGACTTGGTTTGTAAATTTTTTAGAAAACCAGTCAGCCTACAAAAATAATAAATAAAAATAAATCCTGGATCTTATTGTTATAAGCCATAAACTGTTCACAAGACCATTTTTAAATTTTACTAGGATTTAAAAGTTCTGATTGTTCAATACGAACTCTACACGAAATATCGAAAACGTAAAGAAAAGACATTAATTAACGACCCTATTTAATAAGAAATGATCGTAAAATGGAACGATTGGAAATAAAAAATATAATTCTCAAAAAACGAGCATCGAAACAGTCGGAGCGTTCTTGCGACTGACCCGTTACAAACCCGTATCTATTGCGTACGTGCCTAGGGTCTGTCACCCTACTTTGACGGAAGCTATTGCGCCGGTTAATTCTTAAAGTAAAATATTATGAATGGCTACATCTAGAATGCCTATCGCATACGAACCCTACGACTTCCATTCAAATGAAACAAAAATTCGAATCGCCCTAAAATTTTAATTTTTTGTGTATAAATACACATAGGGCCTAGTATCGGCCTCAGTCCGAGGACCCAAATTTTTTTCAACTACATTCTATTCGGCCTTTGATTACCTTCCAAATGACACAAAAATTACGAAAAACGAATGAAATTTACTCGAGTTCAATGTAAAATACACATAGGGCCCTAGTAGTGGCCTTAGTCCAAGGACCCAAATTTAATTTTTTTTCAACAACTTTCTATTCGGCCTTTGATTACCTTCCAAATGAAACAAAAATTACGAAAAACGAATGAAATTTGCTCGAGTTCTATGTAAAATACACATAGGGCCCTAGTAGCATTTCACTTCTAAGGCCCTAACTCACGGTCCACTCACCCGATTTTAAAAAACCTTTTTTTCCTGGAATGGTATTGACAATACCTATCATTTGCCGTGTCATTTACATTTCCATCGTTTATTTTGCCATAAATATCACCAAAAGACCTTAAATCACTTAGGTGGCCCTAACTCACGAAGGACCGACCCGAATATGCCCATCTTCGAACTTAGCCTCACTATTTCGACTACGTTTCAGGAAAAAAAACAATTTTTGAAATCGGATTTGATTTACTCAAGATATCGACGTGACAGACGGACAGACAAAATTTTTATTGCGGATTCGTCATCTATGAACATAGGCAAACACTTTGCCCTTACCGTCTGCTTCGAATTCCTTCAATTACACACGGCATCGTAATCCTATAAGCCCCTTTGTACTTCGTACGGGGCTAAAAATTCGACAGCTAAAAATAAAGATTTGAACGCTTAAAACGAAGAAATGATCACCGAAACTTGTCAAGTTACAGTTCGCAGCATTTCTAAAATCTACAAGTTAACGCTTTAAGTTGACAAAACATTTCGTGGAAGGTATGCGAAAAATGTCCATCCTTTGGAGTTTTGTAGGAGAAAGCACAGATCATTCTTCTGACATTTTCTGACAAGGAATCATCACTCCTTCTACTGACATTTAGTAGAAGGAATCACCATTCTTCCTCCTCACGTTTTGTGGAGGGAATCATTACTCTTTCTCCTAACATTTTATATGACGAAATCATAACTACTTGACATTTTGTAGGATGATACTCGATAAAATTATCATTTTTGTACGGTGTGTGTGTATGTGTAGTGACGCTATATACATGACTCACTAAATATATAGAGATGTTTGCCTACTGCGATAAAACACCTCACCGCAAGTGCTCGAATGCTTACAGTGCTCTTATATACACTATTAACGATCAAATGCTTCTTCTGATCATTCAGTATTTTCAAGTTATTATATTTCAAAATTATCGGTTTAAATTCTTCCCGGAAGGAAATGTCAACAATCTTCCAGGAATTTAGGCGTTCATGCCCGTTCAGAATATATGTACAATAACAAGCCTGTTGAATGTCCTTCTACAAGTTCTATCAAGTAGACTGAAAAAATCCAATACATCACCAAGATCACTCTGTGATCTGATGCTTCAAATGACTTTAGGTTTGATTTGGCGTGAATTTGATTGATCACTTGGCTGCGTCGATTAAAAAAATAAAATTAGTAATTGGTTGATAATTACTCAAGTTATCGTGTTTGCAAGCAAAATATTGGGACAAACAATTCCGTTTTTCATAACATATCACACAATCTTCGGGACAAACATTATAGGGTATTTTCCGGCATAAGACCCTGACTTACAGTCAAGGGTATAAACTGTATGCAGTTGCTAGAGAGCTGCTAGTCCTAGAACATTATTTAATTTTTTCCATATCTGCAAATATTAAGAATTAAAAAAAAATGAATTGAAAATCTAGCTCAAAGAAGCAACGAATTCCAAGAAAGCATAGAAACTGTGTTAGTGACAAGTAGTTTCAAGTCTATAAATTTAATTATTTATTAATGGGGAAATCTATGAATCATTTTTTTTTACTTTAAACAATGGAAGCGCTGCCCTTCTCACGAAGGTCGAATATTGGTTGATAAGAAGGCAATTCAACCTGGTTTCAAACTGAATTGTTTTTTTGTAGATACGTACGATGTACACGGGGGCAAATGCGTTTAATATTAATGACTTTCGACATTAATTTAAAGACAATTTTGATGGGAAATGGGGAAATAAAGAGAAGTTTTAGTGGAGATGTCTGAGGACATGGGATAGAGATAATTTGAAGTTGCACTTTACTTTTGTGAAGCTAAAAAGTGTGTGCAATGAATTACGCGTAACATACCTGGCCTCAATGGGTGTATAAACATTGCGCGGGTCTCGCTGCTTCTAAATTTCATTCATTCGTCCAGAAATATTTTATTTACCAATATTGCTAAAAGAAACACACTCTGAAGCAAATCAATTAGCTTGATTTTAGATTATGAAATGTTGCTCAATATGTAAGTGCTGTAGTTCGAGCATGAATAATGCAGTAACCTGACACGACACATATATCATATGCCTCACAAAAAGGCCAACATTTCATTATCAACGACATGTTTAGCTGATCTGTTGGTTTTATCTGATTAAGGTAGATGGCCGAGGGCGCTTATTCTAATAATTCAGTAGTGTAATCGTTTATTGAAAACTTCTTGAGATGATTCCATATGTTGATGTTTCACAATATAACATGGCACAATATAACCAAAAGATTTACAGGCGTGTTAATAACAGACCACCGAAAATATGGAAAATCAATGTCGGAAGCAATAGAATAATGCTTGGCAGATAAGCGATTCCATTCGTAACACACAATCATATCAATGGTGTACTAGAATAAAGAACGCAACTAATGAAGTACTGAAAAAAGTTGTGACGATTCTACAGGCCAATAGAATTTTTTTTTATCACAGTGGCTAAGGATAGAGACAAACTAAAACTAAAATGAGAGAAATCACACACATGTCCTTGTTCAAATCAGTTGGGCTGTCTGCCGGCTTAACTTGGACGTTTACCAGTACAAGTATGCCTTTGTCACTGTGGGGAAACAGATGTATTAGTTTCGTCATTAAATACTCGCCTGGTCGGTTGTCCTGTAGAGGCGCCACCTTTTTTTTACAGTACTTCATTCTCACCGTACTATTTTTGTGTGTAACAACTTCACATTGATTCATTCCCATGAAATGTCACTGCAGTGAAGTTTGTTCATGGAAAAATAATTCAGTGACAGCAGACTTTTGATGAAGAAAAGTACTAAATTGTAATAGATTTTATCCTTAGTTTCTAAACTCCATTCTCCTATTGGGAGTTTTTCGCGGTTTTGTTTTTGAATTTAATTTCGCGTGTCCGGAATATATTTTCAAATTTTTAACGTTAAAAAATTGTGATAGCGGAAGCAGACGAAGATTTTAAATGTCACATTTTCCAGTACGTAACCTGAAGTATGGTTTCCACTAAGCAATGCGTACTCCGTGTAAAAGCCAAGGGCCCTCTCAACAGAACAAACTGACAACTTAAAATGAAAAAACATATATTTGAATGTGTGTGTGACAGCTCTGTGTACAGACAGTAAATAGGGACTCTTAATGTAAAAAATAAAGGGGCTCATAATGTCAAAAGCAAAGCAAAGTTGACGTTTTCGTGTTAGTGGTGTGTGATATATAATTTTTCAATGAATTTCGTTCATAATTCCTCTAGGTAATCTACCTCTATGGTGAAAGTCATGAGATAGCAAGTTGTCAAGGAAACAAAGCAAAAATTGAAAGAATTCAATTTTGTCTCTCACACGGGGTACTTTTTTGATAAGTAAAAATAAGCCTTATTCGAAATAGACAGCTCCTCTGATTTTATGAATGAAATTCAGGGTTGCATAACATAACCATTTGGTCTTTGGTCCTGACAAGACATGTTCTGAATTTAATCCGATATAATCGGAACTCTACTGTCAAGGTCCGAACCGTCCGAACATATTCATTTATAGATCGTATTTTTATGGTTGAGGTATTACCTCTATCCGTCGAAACGGTGTCCCAGCCGTCATAATAGCATCTCTCTGATACCGATTGATTTTTGTTCGATATTCTCCTTCTATCAATTTTCGTGTCTATAGTAAATACTACGAAATGGAATAGAAAGTCGTGAAATTACCTCCAAACTATATTTACATTGGTCCGAACGATTCGTAACTCCAAACTTGCGTTTTCTTAAAGTAGCGAACATTGAGATGCAAAGGTACAATATTCAAATTTGTCGTGCCAATTTAAAAAAAAACATTTTTGTTACAACAACGCCATCTTCATGGTTTGCAATGTACTTTCTTGACGCTATTGACACATTTTTCGTGCGTTACAGTTCAATGCGTTGGTTCGATGACAAAACATGTGACATTTTAAACATATCTCTATCAGTCAAACCAGTTTGATTAGGCGAAAGCAACAACAATCAGCGACATGGAGAAAATTACCACGGAAATACTTCGCAAAGAAATTCACGGTAATTCGATTAATTCTGTGACTCTGTGCCTGTTAAATAGTTGAATTATTTTACTAATTCGTCGAGTAATTTCATTCATCGAGCAAAATGCTCCAAAACCGATTCCATTAGTTTGTAAAACTGGAGCATTTTTCAAACAATGGCTGCATTGGCATTGTACTTTTTACAAAAAATGAGCGCCGGCGGAAAATTTATTTAATCCGAAATGGATTTATGTGATAAACGACGTTCGATTTGTGAGCATTAAGATGTGATTGCTCGAAAGTGATTCGTGTTAAGCTTTCGAAGTGACTTCCTATTTTTCCTCCATTCAAAGACTCAGTTTGAGGTTAGGATAAACGAAAGTGGATTTTGTTTTGGTTTTGCTTCTGTCAACCCATGATACTTGCGAATTCTGAAGCATCAAAAATAGTTGTACTATACCGTAGTAGTAGCGTCTTTTACACGACACAATGTACACAGCCAAGCAATTCCCTTTCGAAGGGGATTCCTGACGCGATTGCTGATTGTTTTAAATGTCGACGAATGTTACACGGCGTCTCATTTGTTGATTGTAATGTTTCCGTCTTTTTTTTGTGTAGAAATACTTAAGGATGCTGATCTTACGGATATGTCCTCGAAAAAAGTGCGCACTCAAATCGAACAGAAGCTCAACTGCGATCTGCTGAGCCGTAAAAAGGAAATCGACAATATGGTCATGGATTATGTCAATTCGAAAGCAAATAGTGACGAGGACAGCGACGCCGACAGTGACGAATCAGCAGACGATCCGAAGCCGGTCAAACGACCAGCACCCGCTAAAAGTAATTCCACTGCCAAGAAGCAAAAAGTCGACTCCGATGACGGCGCATCCAAGGATGACGATTCGGACGATGACTTTAAATCATCACGAAGACAGTCCTCTCGAGGTGGTAAAAAGAAGGCATCGGAAAAGAGTACAAAGAAACCGCGCGTCAAAAAGGTAACATCCCGCTAGCCATTTCGCGCCCCGTTCATTCATTCAATTATTGGATTCGTATTTTGTAGGATGGCGAGAAACGTAAAGGTGGTGGATACACACGTCCGTTGAAGTTGTCGCCGGCATTGAGTGCATTGTTGGGTACGGAAGCAGCACCGCGACACGAGGTCGTGGCAAAAGTTTGGGCCATAATTAAAGAACGAAATCTCTACGATCCGAAAAATCGACAGTATGCGATTTGTGACACAGAACTGCGAAAGGTGATGGGAATTAAACGTTTCCGAACGTTTGGTATGTTAAAATATCTGAAAAATCATTTTTTGGAATAAAATTTCAAATGCACAGATGTATCAACTGTTGCAAGTAAGTTAACTGCCATTTTCATTTGTTCCACCGCACTTGCAGGGTTATGAAAGTCCGGATTGTGAAAGTGATGCAGGACCAACGTATACGAAATTAAAAAGGAAAATTTCCATTGATCGAATCGGACCGCCGAATAAACCTACCTTCAATGGTCGGTTTATTCGGCGCTGATGTACATTGAATGGATTGACAATTCTTTAGCTTCTTTACACTATTTGACGGAAGAATACCTGACACAGCATAGGTACTTTGTATTCCCGAATATAAGCAAAGGCTGTCTACCTCTTCATTTGACCAAACCTCCATTCCCCAAAAAAACTATTCCCTAACAATCCTAAAGACGACCGTTTCGGCCCGCTAGTCTCAATGATCATCACAGTTCTTCTCTATAATTCCAAAGCGAATTATAAAGCGAAACAAACTTCTTAGGGGCCATCGTCAGGGACGTTAAAAAGTGTAAATCATTGAGACTGTATGCGCTCGACGGTTTTTCAGGTGGGACACTAATGACACTCCTAACAGAAACATCACAACAAAAAGAAAACGTAATGAAAACGTACCTTATGCTCTGCAGCCATAATCAAGCAAAAAAACTTTCCGGTGACGCAC
Source organism: Bradysia coprophila (assembly GCF_014529535.1). Classification (NCBI taxonomy): domain Eukaryota; kingdom Metazoa; phylum Arthropoda; class Insecta; order Diptera; family Sciaridae; genus Bradysia; species Bradysia coprophila. The sequence goes on along the minus strand of NW_023503322.1, from coordinate 61,530 downwards.
GAAAATCCCTCCGGCGACTTGAGAAAACCTCTTCAAAGACAAATGAAACAAGAATAGACCGGCTAAAGCCTGGTGAGGTCTTTTTTCTAATTTCTGTTTTGAACTACCAACTATTGGACCTACCAAAACTACCACATTTTCGAATTGCAATGTAAACTGTGAACTATCGGTGATCAGATAACAAATAATTATTATTTGCCTGGTGTCGATATGCTCATGGTGGCTTTGCAATTTTGAATGTCAATCCAGCTCACAACTACCAAAACTACCGACGACCAAATTTTCGATTTATAAATAGGCGAGCAGTTAGAATAACTTCGTCAGTCGGTGCGTAGTTCTCGAATAGTAAACATCTCTTCCCCAAAAATTACGTTTGGAAGTCAATTATAGCCTTGGTAGTCCAACTACCAACTACCAAATTTTCGAATTGCAATGTTAACTGTGAGCTGTCGGTGATCAGATAACAAATAATTATTATTTGCCTGGTGTCGATATGCTCATGGTGGCTTTGCAATTTTGAATGTCAATCCAGCTCACAACTACCAAAACTACCGACGACCAAATTTTCGATTTATAAATAGGCGAGCAGTTAGAATAACTTCGTCAGTCGGTGCGTAGTTCTCGAATAGTAAACATCTCTTCCCCAAAAATTACGTTTGGAAGTCAATTATAGCCTTGGTAGTCCAACTACCAACTACCAAATTTTCGAATTGCAATGTTAACTGTGAGCTGTCGGTGATCAGATAACAAATAATTATTATTTGCCTGGTGTCGATATGCTCATGGTGGCTTTGCAATTTTTAATGTTAATCCAGCTCGAAACTGCCAACCACCAAAAATACCAACTACCGACTGAGAGCTACCAAAACTACCAAATTTGTGGAACAGACAGACGGACAGACAGACAGACAGACAAACCGGCCATAATAGGGTATTTTTTCTAGAAGAAAAAAGACCTAAAAACGAACGAAAAAATAAAGTCAAAGGACACTAGGTCGAACACAAAAAATCTTCAAAGAAAAATGGCAACGGCAATGGCAGGTAATCAGAACGAAAAGTGGCCATCGAACGATGAACTCTTTGATTCTGCAATTGAGTTTTGGAAAACTGAATCAGCTGCTGAAATACCATCTGAAAAATCGAGCATTCAGAAATCTTGGTCTATTCCAATTATGGAAAGGAAATTTGCCAACCTGCTACTTTCTTTTGAAAATGATGCCTGTCAGAAAGCCCGTTTACTAGCATCATCTCAAGAAGAATCTGGACTGTGGTTGAGCGCTTTACCTTCAACATCTCTTGGTCTATGCCTCGATAACGACACATTAAGAATTTCAGTTGCTTTACGAATTGGAGCAAAAATTTGTCACCCCCATAAATGTATCTGCGGCAAAGAAGTTGATTCTTATGGCTATCATGGGTTGAGCTGTATAAAAGCATCAGGCCGACATCCGAGACATAAAACTTTAAATGAAACACTTAGAAGAGGTATAGTTTCTGCAGGAGTTCCAGCAATTTTGGAACCACCTGGAGTCGCGCGTGAAGATGGAAAACATCCCGATGGACTCACCTTGATACCATGGTCTGCTGGAAAATGTTTGCTATGGGACGCAACTTGCCGAGACACAGTTGCAAAATCGTATTTGATGAACAGTTCAAGACATGTTGGTTGGGTGGCAAAAACGGCAGAGGATAAAAAGATCACACTATATAATTCTCTAATTGGCCAATATCTCTTTGTTCCTTTAGGTTTTGAAACGCTTGGTCCATGGGGTCCTCATGCAAAGCAATTTGTTTCCGAATTAGGCAAGAGAATCTCAAATGTCACTAACGAGAAGAGAGCTACGCTTTTCCTTCGGCAGAGACTATCCATAGACATTCAACGTGGAAATTCAGCTTCTGTGCTCGGTACATTGCCGTCAACCCAATCATTGGACGAGGTTTATTATCTTCTTTCGAATGAGAATAAAAAACGATAGTTAATGTTTTCCCCTGATTCTCCTGAATCAGGCCAGTTTCCATGGTTCTGGATAAATAGAGTAGGGTAATTTTTGTTAAGAATAGAAGCCACTCCATGGGTGGAATTTGTGTCATGTACAGGTACAAATTTAGGATTAATTTTAACGAATAATAAATAACTTGAATTATAAAAAAAAAAAAAAAAGTGGCAATGGTAATGGCAGGCAATCAGAACGAAAAGGCAGGTAATCAGAGGGCATAGAGGATTTGGTCAAATGATGAGTTTTTGTGCAAAAGTGAATGAATGGGTGAATGGGTCTGTGCGTGAGCCGATGGGTTGAGGTATGAATTTGTTATTTCATTAAAATGTTGATTTTTGTTCTTATTTTTGGTTTCATTTGTTTGCTTGATTTTTTACAAAAAGTTTACCCTCCCTACCGTAGAGCGCATACAATAACAAAACTCTCGGCACTGTCGTTTGGCCCGAATCGAATCGGTTGGAAAATAGAGCGCGAAAATGAAAATCTTTCTGGGTCGGATATTATACCATATTATGTCCGATCAGGAGACATACCGTTAGTCTAAAACTCAACCAACTACACGTTTAATTTCGCTTTTTATTCGTAAATAATTGGTGCAAGGGCACATCTGATAAATCTAAAAAACTTAGTTGGTCGACGGGTCTCCAACGCACTGACTTACCGTCGATGGGATTACGAGCAAAATTCTTTTGAATTTTCGCAACTCCTCTTCCAGGAACGGCAACGCATTCGACATAAATTCATTGTTTTTCACTTCCAGCATATTATGAACTCTGCTCACTATGCCCCTTGGATCGCTGGTAATATTCCATTCCACAATCTGATCCAGCACCGTGTTCAGCACGGTAAGCGATTCTCCGTCGATCGGAGTTAGGACAGCGAAAAATTGTTTGACTGCCGCTTGGATATCCTGATCTGCTTGAGCTGAGCAACGAGATATTTGATTGCCAATGCTTTCCGATTCAATGTTCAGTTCATCGCTCGTATCGCTGCTGAGTTGTTGTGATTCCAATGCATTCAATATGTGGGACAAACATTCGTTGACAGTTTCGGTTAGGGTATTCGACATTTCCATTCTAAATTTGAGCAGGGCAGATGTAACGACCGAATGAAGTTCGTCGGTTTGAGATTGGGCATCTTTAAGTAGTTCAGGTAACGTCTGACCACCAACAGTGTTCTGTGTTATTTCATAGTTTAAATAGCACAAACGCTTCGATTACAATTGTGTCCATTGAATGGTTGCCAATAAGAAATGCTCACCTGTTGAATGACCACGCAGACTATAAGCACAAATCCAATTTTCATTTTTTTAGCAACGAGATTGCCGTTTATTTTAATTAGCTTAGGCGCGTCGAAACAGTAACCATATACTGATTGTCTTATGATTGTTTTGCCAAATAGTTTAATGGTCTCGGAGCAACTGTCCAAATATGACTTCCACACAATCTTATCTGTGTGTTTATAGTCGCGATTGAAGCAATTGATCAATTAAACGATTAGGAAATTACGTTTTGGGATCGGAATGTGTTTTATAGGTTTATTGTCATCTGCCATTCATAAAAAATTTAGGTGGGACCGTACTATACGCACGCAAAATGAACGAACACATTGTACGTCTGCTGTCGGTTGAGGTGTAACCACGACAGAGTAAAGTTAACCGGGCAGGAGCGCTGATTTGACTAGGGACCTCAATAATCTAGTAGCCCTAAATTGTTTGCGAATAAAATTTTTCAATTTATTTCAGTGTTCATTTGAGTTCATTTTCATACAGTGTGTTAGGTCCTTTATTTGACGTTTCGAAAATGAACCGCTACTGCCTGGTTTATTTTACTCTGCCGTGGGTGTAACGTTATCGCCGGGCGGCTAATGAAGAACATTTTGGAAAGGCTCTTGGTTCATACAAAATTTTGAAAAAGTCCTCCGGGTATGGCCAGTTCGGGCAGTTTGAGTCTGTAAGCTCACAACATTTTCGAATTCGGTTGCCTAAACAATCGTACCGGCACAAAGGTAGCTTAACAGTAAACGGTTTTGGATGAGTTGTAACGAATATATTGGTTAAGTCTCGAGAAGTTGTAGAAACGTTCAAGTGTAAGTCTCAAGAAACGTTTGATTTGAACAGATTAATCTTCGCAGAGATGGCGAACATTCCTTATGTTTCAACAACAAACTACCGCTTCTTCAAAACCGATCACGTAGCTCCTTAGGCAACGTTGTAAAACAGTTAAGAAGTAAAGTTCCATGGATCGGCGTGCCCGATAGTTACTTACGAAAAACGTACAAAAATACAGTCGATACAACGCAACGGTTCATTTATCGTACTATTCGGTTACACTGACAACCAAAAGTTCGCGTTTACCAACTAAAATTTCAAATTGTCAAATGAAAGAATGTTGACGCTGACAATTCAGCTGTACTGTTCAGTGAAAAAAAAAACGATTAAATGCAATTTTGTACAAAATCATTCAACCGTTTGTTTATGATCACCAATAAACTCAATAATTCGGGATTTTTGTCGTTGTTGTCGGTTAACGTAAGGACTATTTTTGACGCATGACAATTTGTTGTTCTGTACGGATTTTCTGAAATCGTTTTCGATTACATTGTACTGATGAGTGCAATGAATTACACTTCTAAAAAATATATTTCTTAGCCCAATTAACTAAACATCTGGTAAGAAGCTTACTACACTACAGAAAAATTACTTTTCACGAAAATCTCCGTGCCTGTCGAGATACTACACTTTTAGAAATACTGCTTGCAAGCGCAAGTACACTTCTGTAAAATCTGCATAAAATAAGCTTTCGGTCAAAATCACACTGCTAGATAACTCATGAAACATGAGGCGCGTGAAACAACACTGCTATAAAGTTCAGCTATCTATCACTAACTGCTGTTTGTCTTGGTCTTAGCTTTTTTAATATTTGAGAAAAGTTTAGCAAGAAATCACACTGCTAGAAACGTTTCTTTGCAGAACGTTGAGTAAGTATGCAGTACAAGAGCTTACCGCAAAGGCCCACTTCGACACTCTTAGAAACTTCGCTAACACTATTCTTTAGAGATCTGTACGTAATTACTGCTACAAAAGAATTGCCGTGTCAACTTGGTTCTGAAGAGCTCTTTTGGTTTTGGTATTATTTGAAAATATGTTGAAGTTTGTCTGAAAGCTTTTCGTTGGACACTTATTAATAACACTCATAAACTTTCACTTTTCAAAAGTATGAAGGAGCTTGGCGAGACATCACACTGTTAGATTAACTAGCCGTAAAAGTATTTAAAAACAAGGCATCAGAACAGTCGGAGCGTTTGCTGCGACTTAGCCCCGTACGACCCGTAATCCTATTTCGTCCGTAACCATAATACGCCCGTAGCCGTAATACGCCCGGAACCCTAATACGCCCGGAACCCTAATACGTCTACAACCCTCTAATGCGTCTGTTACCAAAATGCAAGTCAAGTTGGGCATGGTCAAATTTACTGAAAGTGTTCATTTTTAAAATTGCGCATAGCGCAATTACGAAAGCCCGTACGAAGTACCTCTCAAATAAAACCAACAATTTACGATATTATTTTAGAAACCCAAAATTGTTTGCCAACTTTCTATTGGGTATTCAATTATCTCTCAAATGAATCAAAAACTAGCAAAATCGGATGAGATTTACTCGATTTATGTGCAAAAAACACTTAGGGCCGAGTGGCGGCCTTAGTCCAAGGGCCCAAATTTGAAACTTTTTTGCCACGTTATTTTCGGTATTCAATTACCTTCCACAAAAAACTAAATCTAGCAAAATCGGATCAGATTTACTCGATTTATGTGCAAAAAACACTTAGAGCCGAGTAGCGGCCTTAGTCCAAGGGCCCAAATTTGAAACGTTTTTCGACACGTTCTTTTCGGTATTCAATTATCTCTCAAATGAAACAAAATCTAGCAAAATCGGATGAGATTTACTCGATTTATGTGCAAAAAACACTTAGGGCCGAGTAGCGGCCTTAGTCCAAAGGCCCAAATTTGAAACTTTTTTCGACACGTTCTTTTCGGTATTCAGTTACCTTCCATAAAAAACTAAATCTAGCAAAATCGGATGAGATTTACTCGATTTATGTGCAAAAAACACTTAGGGCCGAGTAACGACCTTTGAGCCCTCCCAACAAGCTCGCGTTGCATCTTACCCAAAAACAATGTTCAGCAACTTTGTTCTACTCGTCAATACCTTTCATTTGATATATCACAAGCAGCTATTGCGTGCGTATTTCGGTAGATATCGTCGAAAGACTGAAAAACACCTATAGGGCCCTAGCTCTGGAGGGGCCGACCCTACCATGCCCATTTTCGAACTTGACCTTACTTTTGTCGATACCAATCAGGGAAAAAAAGAATTTTGAAAAAAGGTTGTGATTTACTCTAGCTAGAGGGGTCACGGACGGACGGACGGACGGACGGACGGACGGACGGACGGACGGACATTTTTTTTATTGCGGATTCGTCATCTATGAACACAACCAAATGCTTTGCTCTTACTGTCTGCTTCCAATTCGACGTGTTACAAACGGCATATTAATCTTATAAGCCCCCAGTACTTCGTACGGGGCTAAAAATTGACACAAAAAAGAACACTTCTGAGTAAGCTTTTCGTTCACATTATAAAACGCAACCATAAAAGTACACTTCTACAAACTACTAAAACTACACTTTTAGATTATCGCAATCCAAAAGTTTGAACAAGCTTAGGGAGAAATCACACCGTTATCAAAACTAGCTTTTCCTTTAATATAATTGTTACTGATATTAGCCATAAAACTACACTTCTACAAACCACACTTCTACAAACCACACTTCTACAAACCACACTTCTGCAAACCACACTTCTGCAAACCACACTTTTACAAACTAAACTCTATAAGCTTTGAGTTGAGAAATGACACCATTAAAAAAAGCTAGCTATAGAGACATCACTAACTACACTGCTGCTAGAAACGGTATACCTAAAAACGCTCTACACAAAATGCACTTCTACTACACTTAAGAAAAGTCGTATAAATGGAAACAGGTTAGGAAGCTCCTTATTCACGCTTACAAGAAGACCACACAAGTTCTCCAAGCTAAGCTTTCAAAAAGGTTTAAGGCTCCAATGAAATCGTATTGCTAAAACGTTCATCTCAAAACTTTTTTTCTTTAAAATTAAGTTGAAACTTCTTAATAAAATGTCGATGTTCTACCAATGTTTTTGCTACTGCGTTTCATGCCTAAAGGTATCGTTTGAAAAGTTGTGAATGAATTACTAATGAAAAGTTGGAAAATTCACCATGATTTCACCGATAATAATATTCACACTGCGACAATAACTCGCCATGAAACTATTTTTCTGTGTATTCATTTTAAGTTCATACAAGTCACAGTGTGACTGTCACACTGCTAGAAATTCCATTACCACACTTCTACAAATATATTATTGTTGGAAATGGATTGGAACTTGGAACACTGTTGAAAAATCAAAATTGAAATGATGTACGATAAACACTTCACAGAAAAAAAGCACTCCATTACACTGTTACAAAATGTAACGTCCTTGAGTCGATCGATAGTTCAAGTTCATAAAATTTGCATGGTTCTGGATAATTTTACAGTGCTGCTACATCTCTGCAGACATACGAAGAAAGAAAAATTAGATCTTGAAGTAAATTTTCCTGTAAAACAACCGAAGCTTTTGAGAAAGTGTTGTAGTTTGTAGTAATGATCTTAGAGTAATTATACCTAGAGAGGAAATTTGTACGATGAAATGTGCACATATAAAAAAGTCCACTGGAAAATGCGTCCGATTTAGGTAGGCTGTTTTTCAAAAGAATCCCTCATAAGATACACATTTCGTATAATTTTACACCAATTTATGCATGCTTTGACGCTTTTCTCTTTTGATAGTTCAATTTGCCCTCTTAATTAAGAGGGCAAACACATATATTTCCTCTCTAGGGGTAATTACTCTTATAGGTAATGATTTAAAAAAATCAAATTTAGGTTCGATGTAAAAGTAAACGTAAAAACTTCTTTTCTATAATTATTGAAGTCGAAGATGAATAGCAAAACTATTGATAACTACTCCAGCCTGAGAATTTTTTTTTTAAATAAAATTAAAAAGGAAAACATGGGTGCCACCTGTTGATATAGCTTTAAAGTCAAATCTGAGAAAATTAAAAAAGTTTTTGACGGTGTAAATACTGCACACTTCTACAAATTCCTAAATATTATTTCAATATTTTTAAAAGTGTTTCAATTTATCGTATCTACACTTTTAAAAATACGATCAACAGTCATGAAACTTTCACTTCGATGTTTCTACTGCAAATTCATTAGGTAATCTTGCAAATTCATTAGGTAATCTTTTTGTATAGGTAATTCGGTACACACGTCCAGTTGATTTTGTACATAGAATACATTATCATTTCCAATGTTGGTTAAAATAACAAAACAAAAATATCGTAAATTGTGTGAGTTGATTTACTTGTAACTCTGTAACAAGCTTTACACTTCTAGATATTCCGTGCGAAAATTGTATCGCAATATTTTTTAGAGTGTTCTCGCATTTACACAGTTAGAAAATGCAACACAAACTTTTTTTAGAACATGTTTGAAGTGCAATGGTGAGTAGGGCGCCGAAAAAAGTGCTTGAATAGTGAAATTACGTTATTTCGCCCTTACACAGAGTAACTGTTTTTGAGACTTAAATTCTTATAAATCCTAAAAATTCCTTAAAGTTATTAGTTTAAATTCCAGAGTGTCAAGCTGAGCCAATGACGTCGACAAGAAGATTCGGTATAACTCTTGTCAAAGTCAACCTAAAGTCAGCGTTTTTCGAAGTAGTTTCCTCTCGTAAAATTCTTAGAAGAAATTGAAAAAATGGGTCCTGCGGTAACTGTCATGAAAAAGCTGTTCAAGTACGTCTCACAAGAAAATCGTAAAGATTGACAATGAAAATAAATTTAAAATGGTGCGCCAAAAATACTTTTCCATGATGAACTACAGAGGGTGCACCTAAGCTGTGTTTTGGATTTTGGGCTCAACAACAAAAACAAACAGTGTAAGCTAAGCAGTCAAATCCATTCAATTCAACAGTCGAACGTATTTTTGTTTTAAGAAATTGACCTTCGCAGAGCACAATCAAACAGTTATTTTTTGTCGTTGAACTCGTAATTTGAGTGTAATTCATTGTTCAGCTGAACGTATATTGCCCACTTGATTCCCTGTAATATATTTATGTTGATGGGTCGAATACTTTCATTGCGGTAGGTTAACGAAAGAAAAGGTTTTTTTTTAAAGAAATCGTCAATTTGTTTCAACTGTGTGTTCAATTCTCAAACAGAAAATGGACCGGATAATATCACTGAAAAAGACTGATTCCAATTCGTTGCTCAGCAACACAAGCATATCATCGGAACTTGGCTATGAAACTGCTCAAGACGACAGCATTTCGTCATTGTACTATTCGATTAATGATGATACCCTAACCGAATCTCCAAATTTATCGGATCATGATGCAGAACCAACTACTGTTTTGGATCACGTTTTTCAATCACATCCCATCGGAGGGCCTTCCACTGCGACATCGGTCGGAACGAATTCTTTAAAGGAAATTTCAATCGGCCAGGTGACTTCAACGGATAATCCTCAACCGATTTATTCGTCCGGTCCTGATGACATTGCCGAAAGGTCAATGGTAGCTGTGCCAGCAATTCCGTTGATGCAAAGTATACATTATGGACTGGATGCAAAAGACATGGATGCTGTAGCTGCAGCACAAAACATAATTTCTACATTACCGCCCCCAAATAATATTGCTGGTAGTTCCCGAATAGTGCAGGAACTTTACGTCGTAGCAGTGTCTCAACGGCAAACACACAGAGCGCCGGAGCTAGGCCGAGGTATGGAATAAATGATTTTTCGACTCGCAAATCAAATCGAATAATTTACGTTACAATAATTTCAGCCGCACGACGCGCAACAGTACGATTTCAAGACAATCCACCACGTCGACATGAATCGGTGGTTCGTCGTGAGGTGTCACGAAGAAGTGAGATGCCTCGTCGATCGGTTTTGCCGTTGGCACGTCGAACCCAGGCGGAGCCTAATATTAACGCCAGATCAATGCCACTCGGAACGCTTACGGACAACAATGCAGGAGCAAAAGCCGAGTCACACGTCTGTGATATATGTAAGAAATCGTTTCCATTAAGATCGACATTGAATGTACATAAGAGTTCGCACAAAATCGACTGCAAATATTGCGATCGAAAATTCCAGAAGCCTTTGGCCCTGTCAATTCATTTAAAAGAAAATTGTCAAAAAATTCCATCAGCCATACGGCGAAAGATCTTAACCAAAGAGTTCAAAAATGTCTCGTCGAGAATGTGACTTAATGTTAAAGTAGCGATAGGCTCAGGTGTGTATTTATATAGTCGTTTCCGAGTCGGTTTATATAATTTGAATTTTTACGCGAAAGCGCAATAACGTTTATCGAACCAGCAAAATAAATTCTTTCTTCCAATCCAATTCTGGCAATTGTGTCCAATCATTTGACGGTTGTCGAGTAAGTGTAGCTCTAGGGAGCGCGAAAGAAACCGATCCAAACATGTCTCTCCGGTCTCCTCCGGTGGCGGAAAAAATCAAAAACCGAAAATTTTCACTGTACATTGGACCTTCACAAAAAAAAACTTTGAGTTATTTTCGTCCCGTTTCTTTTTTGTTATTTCTACTCGATACAGTCCACGCTATCATATTAAAATGAAAAAAGTTTGAAAGAAATAAAAACTGGACTTTGGTTTGTGATAACCAATGTTCCCAATGGTCGATTTCAGAGCAAATTGAAAACTCCAGATTTTCGACGATATTCATCCAGAACATTGGAGTAGAAATAAAAAAAAAAGAAAAAAAAAACGGGACGAAAATAACTCAAAGTTTTTTTTGGTGATAAGGCGAGAATGGTCTAAACTACCGCTACTTGATTTTTCGACACCTGAACTCGTTCCAGACCATATTTTGAAAAGTGGTTTTTGTGGGATCTAAGGATCACTAGAATTTTTTGTGGACCGGTCTCATACGCGACGGAATAAATCAACGCAAAAAGTTAAACAGTTTTCCACCAGTTACTCTCTTTGTCGTAGTCATCTCTTCTATATGTAGGCGAGAACAATGATATTGAAACATAATTCCACAAATATTCTCAGTCGGGCTCACGATCCACTGAAACGATTTACTCGAACTTCTTCTCTGGTTGCTGCACCATTTACATCATCTTTCATTTTCCATTGTGTTTGAAGTTCTATCTTCAGGCCGTATTTCCGCTCAGTTCAGTCGATTTTGCCTATCTTAGAATTTAAACCCACAATTACCTTTCAGGGTGTAAATGCTATTCAAGCTATCGAAGGGTTCCTAACTGCACCTACAGTATTTCAGTGCAAGTACAGTATTTCAATAAAGAGAGAAGCAAAATATTTTGTATTGGGTGACGTGATGTTGTGTCAGTAACAACATGTTCTGGTTCAATCGATTTAGGAATCAAAAACCCGGTCTTACCGTCTTACTAGCTTCTATCCTTAGAGCTTTTACTTTTCTATGCATGGGATCGTTTGTTCACAAGTCGGAACACTCATCTAATCCAAATGGCCAGTGACAAATATTTGGCCTGAACTATGAAACAGCGTTTCAACGAACATTCACCGTACAATTCACCGTAGGAGCGATTGTTAATTTAGATGATTTTACATGCGTGAGAATCGTATTTTTCATGTTTCAAGCACTACTTTTGATACACTGACTAATTGCCCCTGAGCATTTAAAATCTATTACATAACTCGGGATAAAACTGAAAAGTCTCGTTTTTTGTGTTTATTGACCTCGGCTGCGCCTCGGAAATACAAAGTTTACCCGACAACTCTATTTTTAATCCTTTTATCCCTTTTTATGTAAAAGACTATATTTAAATAAAAATCATTGGTTTTTCGTGTCTTAGAACTACTGTATCCTACTGTAATAGACTGTAATAAACGATTCCTATACGAAGAACTCAAAAGAATATAATAGTAAGTATTAACCGGTATTAATATAACGCGAGTTCACGAATTCGTTGCAGTAGCTTTTTCCATTTGCATTCAGATGGCAGTAAATGTCGTTTTTATTAGTGTTCAAGTGGTTGAAGTCTAAGCTTAAGCTTAACAGAATTGTTGTTAAAATTTCTTGACCTACGATTCAATACCCGGACACAGAAAATGTACGTTACGTTTGAAATGTTTCGATTTTATTAATCAGCGACAAAATCATTTCAACTGATAGTTCTTTCATTTTTTTTAACATTCTTCAATCCGAGTGTTACAACCAATAGGGTGTCGACTTAAATCAAAGTCAAAATAAAAATTCGGTATTTGAAATATTTTTTGGGATATATACTCTAACGCAGTGCCTATATTCGCAAAAATATTTTCGACTTTTTCATTCTACCAAAAAATTGCCAACTTTTGGCTTCAAAAACAAAGCTCCTATGAGTTTTTTCAACTTGTTATCAAAAAACTTCTCTGCAATGGATTCTCTATGAGATTACCTGTTCAGACATACCTCACACGATGTATGATGTCGTGATTTGCCGATTTTATTTGCAAATAAAGTTGAAATTTTTTGTCGAAAAGTCTTACTCGGGAACACTGACAGAGTTACCCTGCCCGATTGACGGCGAAGATAAACAACGTTCTTATGGTATTTCATAGCTGGACTCCTCAGCTATTCACTACAGTTAGCAGCAATGTCTTCTGTTCCCAACTGCCCGAGATATCTGTCAACATTGTGTGCAATTTCATGCTACTACCCCAAAAATCAAAAATCAGTCTAGAGGCAAGGAAAAAATCAATTTTTAATTTTTTTTTTGCTGTTTCGGATTCCTTGGTCAATTCTGAGTACAGCCTGGGGCCAGGCCTTTTAAAATAAAAACAAAATGAAAATACGACCCACCCTAATAGAAATGCTTCTGGCAATATTGCTCCCATATTACCAATCCTACATTTACACACTACAAATTGCCGAATTTAACTCTTAGCAAAGAAACTCATTCTTTTCCAATTAAAAGAGTCTATCAAAATCAGTTAAATAATCAATCATGTCGTGCTAGGCTAAAAACACAAGCAATTTTCCATTGCTGAGATCGATAATTATCGTACATTTTCCACTGTTTAGCCTATTCTACAAATCGGACCACAACGGAAAGCGCAGCATACTTGTCGATGCCGATATTAGCTAAGGAAAATTGCTCGTGTGTTAAGTAGATAACGTTTCTGATCATACTTCACCAACCCTTCAAAATACGAATATGCAGTTTAGAGGTTGAAGGTTTCGCATAGGATTTTTGTATTTGTATATATTTATTCGAGATTCATCGAAGAAAGCACGCTCAGTTGCTGAAAAAGCAGAGAGACATAAGCATAACCATTATATTTCTTTGAAGCAAAATTATTTATTAACACCGATCGCTTTTGAGACATCAGGTTGCATGGGTCCAGAAACAAAGAAATTTGTTGATAAATTAGGTTCTTTGATGAAGAGAGTAACTGGTGAAGTTAAATCAAAGGAATTTCTTTTACAACGGATTTCTAACGCGATACAACGTGGAAACGCAGCTTGCATTTTGGACACATTGGGGAAGAATAAGACAGATGACTTTTATTTATTGTAATTTTATTTTTTGAAAGAAAAGATCGATTTTTTACTGGCTGCGTCATTATTGTGAGCAGTCTTTTTTTTCGCTCAATAAAATAATTACTACAGAAAAAAATGTATTAGGCCGAAAACTCACGAGCAATATTGAGTTGATGCCATCGACAATTATGCTGTGTTTAACATTATAATCCGTTTCATAGCATATCATGAAAAACCACAGCATAGTTGTCGATCTCAGCGACGCAAAATTGCTCGTGTGTTTTCGCCTTTACTCAGTGAAAAACCCGTGGTATGCGTAGCACGATTATTTTTGATAATATCGAGATAAATTTGCTGTTTGACACAGTGAAAATGGGAGCAATAATCAGTAAAGTCTTAGAATTTGGATGAACTGGTAACATTCCTATGAGTTAGCAAGATGTTTGAATGACGGAACAGTTTCCAATTAATGACTTTAAACTCTGCATACATTGCATTCCCCATCACCCACCCTCATTTCCGAAACGTATATCATTTAAAAAAAATCGATTAAAACTGAAAATAAAACTAGTTCATAGAGCATACAGGTCTACACATACGAGTACGACTATATATCCATCAAAAAGCAATAAATTGTTGAGTTATTTGTTTGTTCAGTTGAAATTATCCATTACACCTGTAAAAGCCGAAAATCCATCAATCAAATGGTGTTATTGGTAGGGATACCGCCAGATAAACATGCTATAGTGGAATGGATTTGATATACAACATGAAGCTGAACATTTGTTATGTATTTTGTAAATGGGTAGCAAGCGATACGCGTTATTAAGTAAGGGGTCAGAATGTGGGAGCAAAGCCATAATATTTGTACAACGCCAGAGCAAATTCGAGTCACTTTTTTTTTTGTTGTTGTCTCTCGTATTTGTGTGCAAATACGTTCAAATTCAAATAAACGAAAAATAGGAATTACGTGTACTCCGGGTGCACCGTTATGCACACGGAAAGTACTCATTGGTTGTATTGGGTATCGTTTCGTTCTTCGCTTTTTTATTGGAAAATATAATTTTGATTACAATAAAGATGAAAACTTTCGCAAATAATGCTCAATAAAATGTATATTTGATGGGCGCCGGTATTGCCATCCAGATAGAATGTGACGAAATAATTATATTTTAATAATTACCAACCTCTATAAAAGTGGTGTTACCCAAATACTAAACTGAAACTTTAAAATGGAAAAAGTCTTGGAAATGAAATCAATTGAAAAATTAAAACGATAAAACTTTTTGAACAAACTTTGCAACTATCTCAATTGAAGTAGAAAACCTGACGGTATTTTCCTTTAACTTAAAATACTTCCATCGAAAGTTTTCACTGTTTGAACACTTTTTCTGCGATAAAAATATCTTCAATAGCACTACCGACGATTCAATTGGGTACATGTTGATGTATTTATGTAATATACATTATATGAAAGGTGAATGCGAGTATTTATGAAAATAAATAAGTCCCCCCCCCCTGTTTCTAAAATCAACAGATTAATGTTTCATTTTCGAGGAGTAGCGCATTAGAAATTTACACAGAAACACTACAATTCGAATCGATCTGCAGAGAAAAGTTTGAAATATTTTACCTTGTGTATACGTTAACGTCACTGAATTTTAAACATGAATTTGTCTCAGCTGTTTTTCAGCTGGTCCATTCATTCGTACAAAACGGCTCAAGCATTTGTATACGGTCTTACCACTAACACTTTTAAGCACATTTGTTTGTATAAAAGAACAGCTCTGTTTTTCAGCTGTCTAAATGTCTAAATTTCAGTGACGTCAACTGTGAGTATTATTATTAGCGTATGGTTTTGTTATGCCTCTCTTTGTACAAAAATCGCAATTAAGTCAAATCGTTAAAATTACACAATCAAATACTGAGGCTTTTCTAGAGTTGCAAAGTCTTCAGCTACTCGATGACATTGCCATAGTCAGTCTGATTATGTAGGTCCGCTCAAAATTAAAAATTAAAAGTGTTGAATTGAAATTTGTTTTTCAATTCAATTGTTCATCTATTTATTCATCATTTTTGATTTGATTTGAAACATTTTATTTATCAAAAGATTACAGAATTTACAAAACCAAGTAATCAGACTGATAAAATCATTACGGTGCCAACATCGATTAACTGTGATGTAGCACGAAGAAGCAAACCGGAAGTGGAAGCAACCCAGTCGACCCGTCAAAATTGCAATCCACCTTATGCTTGTAGTACGAATGAATTGTGTGTCATGAGTTGCTGCAACGACGAGAATAGCCAGTAACGATCCTTCATCGTGAGGAGGACTTCACCCTGGAACGAAAAATCTCACGAGAATCACTGGTTCTAAAAACGTCTATAAATCTTTCAAATTCTCTACATGCCTCAGCAATCGGCTCATGATAGCCATAAAGCGTTCTATGGCGTGGAGGACGAAAAACATTAAAGTGACGCAAACCGTATGGGTGGTCAGGCATATGACGATACGAATCAAACATCGTAGTCAACTTCGGCGAGTTCACTCTGGCCTTCAGCACATCATACAAGAAAAACACACGCGCGTTCCTCCTCCTAGTGGACAGCCGCTCAAGACACAAAACCCTCCGACGCTCGTCATACGGAAGAAGCTCATAGTTCCGATTTCTCCTTACCGAGTGCCTTAGAGCATACAAAACAAACCTCTTCTGTACAGACTCAATGGTGTCGCTGAGCTCAACACCAGAAGGAGACCAGACCACGGAAGCGTATTCAAGATGAGACCTGACATGCGCAAATATATCATTGCGATTGGATCGTAATTCTGCCTGTTACGACCAGTTAATTTTAACGTCTTTTTGTAACTAGTGTAACTAGCTTTTTGTAAAAGTAAAGCATCCACCGAAACAGCGAAACAAAACATTTATCACTCCAAATGGTAAATCATTGCTTTTTAGGCAATAAATATAATTGAGACGGTAAAAAAGGTTACAAATTAAGGCCATTTTATTGATTGGCCAAGAATGTCGTCATTTAAAAAAATAGACCAGAACCAGCCGGCGCACATATCTAACTGTGACAGAATACTTTTGATGATTTTACATACCAAAAGATTCACCTCATCATTAAGACAACGATTATCACCACGATAGGTGAGTTTTTTTTGTATAGAGACGCCTGTAGCGAGATAGAAGGAACATGTGAATGACAGTTGGCTCTTATGTCAGAGAATGTGAGTGAATATATATGCAATTTTCTCAAATTCTCTTCCGTAGGAGCCAACTGTTATTCACATGTTCTTTCTATCTCGCCATATACGTATTTCTCTGTATAGGGAATCTTCTTGTTATGTCATCGTATCGTCCTGCGTTCCTACCTTCCCAACAGTAAACATCCTTCATTGTTTGTAAAAAATTAGTCAACACATTCAAAACGTTACGTTGGCCCTTAATTAGGATCAAAAACAGGATAGAGGTTATGCAAAAGGTCACAAAACAGTTTTTTGTTTTGTTTTTAAATTAAATGCAAACTGCAATGCAAATGATTTTCAATCAATGTGTGGGGGTATCATTTTTGTCGGTATAAGTAAACTATATATATTCATCACCGTTGTCGTATTTTAAACTGATTTAAAATTGAATTCGATTATAGAGAAAAGAAATTTCAAATAACTTTTAATTGGCTTTACATCGATTTTAATACGAGGCAAAACCGTGATATAAATCTCTTAGTTGAATAAATTAAAAAAAAATTCATGAAAAAGAATATTAATTTAAAAATTAAAAAGTTATTCAACATATCAAGGAATCTGGTTGGGGTTTTAAAAAAAAATGAAAGAAAAACTGAATCATAACGGGCTGCGGCTACGGTAATAATTTCGCATAAAATTATCATCATTTTTGTTGTTGTTGTACAAGTGTATCACCCAGCTTTAAAGGTACATCCTATACACATTTCAAATAAATAAGATGTTCACTTTAATACAATTCACCTTTACTGATATAGTTACATGGAAATAATTCTGAGCACGTAAATAAACTTCATATATTCCTAACCTTCATTCACATCTGGTGTTCAACAGAGAATTTCTTTCGCAGATAAACATAAAATTTAGACACCAGACTCCTCACCACCTTTACAACATATTCTCCCTATCATACAAACATTTTGAAGCAACATACTCGTATAATACGGATATATAACATGTATGCAAGGTTATATGGGAATAGCCACGAGATATACGCTATTTTATTATTCCACGATTCTCTGCAATATACCACATTGTTAAAATCAGCGTTTATGCCTTTTTTACCTTTTGTTGATATCCCATGTGGCAATTTCAAATTTTAGGTTTTTTTATGTGATTTTCTGTTTTCATTCAAGGGGCTTATGGTGTTTCAGTGTATAAGTTGCATGTGGCGTTAATAATGTACATTCGTCGGGCTAGAAACGATAAGGTCCGGCAACTTAATTGTATTTAAGAAAGAGCTTAATGTTATGTTGGAATCGAAGTTTGGATTTTTCCGTTCAGCATAGCTTCGTATTAACATTGTAATGTCCTGCAGAATAGCAGAATGTATCAGTTGTTAACTTTGACGGAGAAGATGTTTTACAATAGGGAACGTCGGATTTTTTTTGAACGATAAATCCAAACGAAAACACAAACGGAAATGGTAAGCTTGAAGAGTCAACTGAAAAATAATAATGTAAGTTATGATGTCAGAAGTTCGGCAAAGTAATAGTTTTTTTCAACTAGACCAAGCATATTGACCCACATCGTGTTTTCAAAGTGATATTGCTTCAGAGTAATCGATCTGATTGGAAAACTAATTACTCCTGAGATCATGCGAGACACACCGACATTTTGTTTGATTAAAATCCGTGCTGTCAAAAATTCATTACTTTTCAGTTGGCCCATCACACTTACCCTTGCCGTTTGTGTTTGAGTTTGGATTTAGCATTCGAAAAATCTGACGTTCCCTAGTAAAAATTTTAGTAATGGGCAAGGTATGAACGATGTAGCTAAACAGTGAATGCCATGATTAACTCTTATTGTAAGGGTAATGGCACTGGTTAGGAGACTCCCTCTAAAAAGAAGCCTTGTTATAGAAAAACTAATGGAACAACTCTGCGCGTGAGAGATACAAAACAGGGGATCGTCATAGAAATAAATATTGGGTTCGTAATTCCAGCAGCGTAGATAACCTATTGGATCCTGATTGCTTCGATATCGGTAAATACAGAAAGGGGACATGCTACTTTAGTAGAACAATGAAATTGCCTCCAATCAAACGAATGTCCCGTTTCGGCATCTGACTTTCTCAACCTTATTAAAATTTCAACAGTCGACGACTTTGAAATAAGTGACACATTTCGTTTGAGCTGTTTTTCAGCTGATCCACTTATACAAACAAAACGGCTGATGCCGGGTGTACCAGTTAAACGCAAGCATGTGGTACTGGTGAAACCGGTTAAAGAGTGTGAAACAAATATGTTTGTATGAGTGGATCATCTGAAAAACAGCTGAAACGAAATGCCGTACATATTTCAGAGTCGCTGACTGTATGTTCAATAAAAAGGTGATGTGATCGTCGCATAATTATAATATATTAATGTCAACCCCCAAAAGCAGTTCCATAACAAACGAAAACCAAAAAAAAAAGAAAATAATTATCGTCACACCATAAGTTTATATCATTAAAGCAGCATATTTGTCGTCCAGTTCACATTGACCCTTGTTTCATTTTCTTAAGGTTAAATGAAGGAAAATTATATCTACATTCTACTACCGTACACACTTACTACCAGTCTTTAAACGTATTTTATAGCCTCAATTCCACCTCAATGCACCTTATCAGCCATAGAACAAACAACCAGCCATCCCTTGAACCTCCCCTAAATTACTACACATTTCGCTATTTTCTCATACAATAAGCTCTTATGTGGTTTCCTTTTATCTGACCACTTTTCTCGTCCATTCTCATCAAAAGGTATAATGGAAGTGTTTCGTGTGCCATCACATTTTTCCATTTACTCGATATGGACAAAATTATTTAGCTTTCACCTTAGACAGCATAAAATAAATACGTTATGCTCTGATATGTAATATATGTATTATACAAATAGACTCCCATCCATACATACTGTACACACAGATCCAATGG
Source organism: Bradysia coprophila (assembly GCF_014529535.1). Taxonomy (NCBI): domain Eukaryota; kingdom Metazoa; phylum Arthropoda; class Insecta; order Diptera; family Sciaridae; genus Bradysia; species Bradysia coprophila. Next base: position 41,698 of record NW_023503322.1, on the reverse strand, counting down.
TGTTTTACATTTGAGTCTTTTACGTTTTTTTTTTTGAAGAGCTATATAAACACAGATGAGATAGATACCTTTTACAGACAGGGCATCAAATTTATGGTGTAGGTATTGTATGTATAAGTGTGCACACGCATTTTTATTTTGAATAGGTGTATAATACTACCTAGAAAATTTATCAGCCGGAAAGCACTTAAAGAAAAGCTAAATGGGTTTTCTATAAATTGAGTCACTTTCGGAAGGACATTAGAGATACCTTTTTTTCTCGCATCGTGAAAATGCGTAAGTATAATTTTGAACTAGACGGGTTTTTGTTTGACTAAACTATGGTGTGTGTATATATACATACATGCCATGGACGATGTGTGTTTGATGGATAGTACACATCGAGTAGTATATATATCGGGACGTGCCATATAATTCATAAATAAAATTCAAAGAACACACATCACCGTAAACAGACTAAAAGTCGCTGAAAATGTTGTATTTTTGAATGTTGTTTCAAATTTTTTTCCTTTCTGTTGAATGAGAAGAGTGGTAGTCTTTTCAGTCATTAAAAGAGCAACGAAGAAAGAAAGAACGAACGAAATAATAATAAAAAAAAAATTCATCAGCCGACAAAACCGACGAGATGCTCCCCATATATGTAATGTAAAGAAATGTTTTGTATCACCAAGTAACAGAAAACACGAAACACGTAAAATCGCACTGCGGTGTATAAAAGCTTAAAGCAGAAAGTAGAGAGATGGCTCCAGGCTGGCGGGCACTATTGCTTTCGTTATAGGTTGCTTATGCCATTTAAGAGTAAAGGAAACGCACTGGAATAATGGGAACCGTTACCGCACAATAATGTGAGATGAGATGGTGAAAGTAGTTTTTTGGTTCACCATTCACTGCTCTTATGTTATGAAAATGTTAGACAAGGTATAAAAGAAGGTAATAAGCAGAATGAGTGGAGTTTGTTTTTTTGCTTTTTTTTTTGCTCTTATTGGTCGAATTGGATGGTATGAGCTTTAATGGATGTGTTATACATACATTCGTTTTGAGTTTAGTTATGCGAATTGTATGTTCGGTTTTGTGTGTTTTTTCTTCATTCGTGTGTTCAAATTCAAAGTTCAAGCAGTGATGATGTTCATAACAACATTTGGCGACTATATGCATGTTTATACACAACAAAAAATAGGAACGATGAGAGTGGAGGACCTTGAATGATGAAAATTTTTGAAGTGATAGAGTGCACAAATGTTTATTGTGATTTATGGGGCAGTTTTAAGAACAAAATCTTTGATTCGAAAATATTCAGATCCATTGATCTGGTTCATTGATGATGTACGGGCTTCAGCCGTACGGCATCGTTTACGGCACATTAATAATTTGATCAATATGTGGCCTGATGCAAAATCTTTATCGTCCAGGTTTCATATCTGCACTTCTACAGCTTAAAGAAAATGATAAAATCATCAGAAAGCGTCGATCGTATTCCATGGAATTTTTCTATTGACCATATCGCATTGATAACGTCCTTAAGTTCAGATAAATTTATATGTTTAGCCTACATTTAGGAATCCATATAGAAGCCGTCGCTAGATCCACCTGCCTCAGATTACAGCAATCATCACTGCTCCGTAACGCCACCTATGGTCATGCCAACCTATGGAACAGAATGAAATCAGAATCGCCACACTTTGAACTTCCACACGATGCTATCACTCCAGTACATTGCTTTGAAAACAAGTTCAAAATAATGGTTCCATCCCGTGAAAACTGGACCAACAACGAGGTCATTGACAACAACATAAATATCACCTGGTACTCTGACGGATCGAGATATAACAACCTAGCGGGCGCTGGAATCTACTGCCCACAACTTCAGATAGAAAAATCATTCCATCTTGGTTCCTTCGGATCCATTTTCCAAGCAGAAACTTTTGGTATTACCCAATGCTGCAAAGAACTGATAGGCCAGAACGTGTCAGACAAACGGATATTAATATGTTCCGACAGCCGGAGTTCCTTAAAATCAATTGGAGCTTACAAAGTGTACTCATCGTCTGTCCTTAACTGCAGAAGACTCACCCAAAAACTGGCATCTAACAACAATGTCACTCTGACCTGGGTACCAGGACATAGTAACATAGTAGGTAACGACATAGAGGACAGCCTCGCAAAGGCAGGAGTCAATAAACCACTCATAAGCCCAGAACCAATCATAAAAGCCCCACAATCATTTTTCATTGGTTTAATTGACAAATGGAAAAAGAAAACGTTCACTAAATACTGGTCATCCATCAACTTCGCCAGCCACTCAAAAAAATGTATCAAAATCTCTCCCAAAAATTCAAAATTCCTACTATCGCTAAGTAGAAGGAACATTAGAAGACTTAGCGCCAGTCTAACTGGCCACTGCTACCTCAACAAACACCTTCACACAATGGGCATCACCAATGACCCCCGCTGTCCTAACTGTGGGGACATTGAATCGGCAGAACACTTCCCATGCACTTGCCCGGCATACGTATCAGCCAGATCAAAAGCTCTAGGAGCCTATATACTGCCGCATAACATCATCTGGAGCCTACCTCTCCGTAGCATATTGGACTACCTCAATCGTACATGTAGAATGTAGGTAGCTATTTGTGGGTATGCACAACAGGCCCATTGGAGGCTTAGGTGCCAGAGTTTTACTCTACCCACTCAAACTAACTAACTAACTAACTACATTTAGGCGAGAAATCAATTTAGCCACTAACTTTTCTCATAAAGTATTTGCCTACTTCCACAAAAACCCAATAAAATCTCATCGGATCGTGATCAGGAAATCCGCTCGCCTGTACTCTTAAAGTTTATCTGGTAACATTTTATCCTTACAAGTCCAAATGAGATATTAAAATTCATTTGATTGAGTGAACGAAATTGTACAGTGATCAATGCATCTTCCGCAAATCAGTATAAAGACATCTTTCAGGTGCAATTGTTGCCTTGCACATAACTTTTAAGAAGTAATTGAGAGAAACCTGTTTCACGGAGACCTGTTAAAAATGCTGTTAAAACACATCGACAAGTTCAGCAATGCTACATCTCCTGTTCAAATAAGGCGGACAGTTGAATGGATTAATTTATCCCCTTCTTGAACGCACGATAATGTAATTTCTTCTTCTTTTTTGTAATTCAACACAAGCTTTGCAATTCTCGTAATATCTCGTTTAGCCGAGGGACAAGCATCTACAAAATGCATTCATTATTCACATTTCTCCCACAGTTTGCGTTTCGGCTAAAAAAAAGAGTCTTCTACCCTCTGAGTTTACCTTGAATGAAAGGTAACAGTAAAATAAGGGTTGTGTGTGATGAAACCCTCTTTTCATTTCATTTTACTCGTGAACACATCACTATAATGGAAGTGTGTAGATACGCATTACATAAAATAGCATTACGGCAATAATTTCAATATTAGGGTAGAGAGAGGGTGCTCGCTCACTTTAGTCGGATATAGATTTATGTGAATGCGTCCCACCGTTTGGCGACTGACTTTTCTTTTGTATGGGCAAATTTATATCCGCATCAATATATGCGAGAATGAATCGATTTTATTTTGTAATGGTTTAACAGTTTAACCGCTGTAAAAATTACGATTGCTTAAGAACTCACTCGCACACACACAGACACACTTACAGTCTAACTAACGGTAACTGCTTAATGAAGTCTGTTCTATTTTACAAGCAACTTATATGAATAGTTAAATGCAGAATCGGGACATGAAGCAGTAGCGAATTATAATAAAAATGAAATTTCATTCATTAATCTCCACTTCGAATAGCCTACGATGTTTTTAGTTTGAAACGGTGCTAAATCAATGCAATTTCATTCCTATTATAATTTGCTATCGTGACATATTACCATACTGCATTTAACTATGTAGTCGGTCACACGACCTTAAAACACTATGGAATTTCAATGCGTTGTGTAGAACGTAATGTACCTAACTAACCATGTAATTTTTCTGTGCACTCTGGGTTTGAGTGACTAAACAAGCGTTATTTATATTACACACTTGTCACGAAGAAGTCGAGGCTTGCCGAGACTGATAGTGACAAGTGTGTACTCTTATTTTATCACATAAGCGAAAACGAGACAACAACATAGAACTGAAGTGTAATTTTTGAATTAAACTTCTAGTTAAGTAATTTTGACATCCGAACACCGCGCGTATGTGATAATAAATTTTTATGTATACGTGAGAGTGTATTGGTGAGCTATGATATGAATCGGTTGGTAGGGAAAGTAACGGGTCGGCTTCGCCCTCGCGTGCACACACATCTTGTGTGTATTGGGGTATGTTGAAATATACTAATATCGCATACGGTGTGTGTGTATTGTACGCTATATACACGACGTACATAAGAGTAAACAAATTTACCCTAGAGTGCTAAAGGTTTTGCAAGCAAAATTATATCACTAGAAGAAGAGCTGTTTGCCTACTGCGATAAAATACCTCACTGATATAAGGCTGTATATAAGAGACTCGTACTAATACTTGCGCAAGCGCTCATACACGTCTCTTATTTACAGCCTTATAGCAGTAATGTACTATTGCCAAGAAAAAATTAATGAAGAAAGGGGTCACGGTAGCGAATTATAAGAAAAATGAAATTTATATTCTTTACTGTCTCAAATCCTAAATATGTTCTGCATGTTGCACCAAGCACCAATTAAGAAATTTGTGAAAAAAAAGTTCATTTCATTTTTCTTATAACTCGCTAATTTGCATTTATCACAATAATGCATGACGAAGCTCCGTAATGTAGAGTATTTTCAAATAATTAAAAAGATTTTTTAGTGACTTTAGGCTTCCGTCGCATTGACGGAAAATAAACGGAAACAAGTGTTTTCCTCTCCTTTTTTCCAGACATGTCCTGATGGTATTAATTATTTTTATGAAAAAAAGGTATCGGACTAAAAACATCCCTACATTATACATGACTCAGTAGAATTCACCCTTCACATTACCGCTATTTAATGGTATTAAGACATTCTGTTCTGCTGATTGGTGCGATCCATCATTTGCTAAAGTGTCAGTGAAAACACGGTAAGCACATAATACACGTGCATAAATGGAATTATTAGGTGAAGTATCTACTTTCCAATAACGCCAGATTAACGCCACCCAAGACACCTCTCGGCAATATACGGAACGCTGTGTTACAATTTATACCTTCTTAAGATGAAGTGGAAAATATTAAATTCTTACCGAAAGTATTTATCAATGCCAATTGGTGTTGCGAGATTTTGTGACGTTCCGTTCATATAACATTAATTTTGAAAACTGTTGTTCAATTTAATAATGCGGGTTGCCATATACACAGACACATACACAACACGGTCGAAATATATACCATCTGGATAGAAAATACTCCACGGATAGAAGGTACACACAACAATCTATATACAGATACGATTTGATAAGGTAGATGGGAGATTTAGCACGACAGGCATAAATGATTATTGGATTGTAATAGAGGACAGTTTAAGACACCTATCTTTCATCATAATTTATGAGCATCATTCGTAAAATTTCGCAAATCGATTCGAAGTTTATCAATTTGAGGGGATACGTCTGAAGGTTAATTTATTTTATTTGATGTAATGCTGGAGAGGTATATTCCTTTTCTCCTATCATTAAATTGATTGATATTTATGATAAAATTGTACAGTTTTGTTGGTGGAGTTTTTTTCCTCCGCGTCTTCGATTTGCGACTCTTTTACATTCAGATGTCGAGTGATATGAACAGCTCAGCTGAGTGGTTTTTATAGTATCCGTCATTTACTCAATCATCAAATATATTGTTTTTTTTTATACCAACATCGAAAGTTGATACTTTCGCCCTCGAAATTCGGGGCGAAAGTAAAAAAATGCAAGTTATGTGTTTGAGCGGGAAGAAAGAAAGAATATATAAAGCGAAAGTCAATATACATAATGTAAAAGTCAACTCTAGTCAATGAAGCGTGCGCCAGTGCTCCTATTGAAATTAACATACGAAGTTGATACGTTTTGTTGCTGAATGATTTGTTAGTTATTTGATGGCTAAATAATTACATTTTTCATATACCAGCATACCCCCGCATTTTCGGGCTAAATGCCTTTTTATTTCAAAATTTTGTTCTGCTGTTTGCGATACGTATCAACTTTCGATGTTGGTATCAAAAAAAATAGTTTGAACGACTCGGGGCAAAAGTAAAAAAATTCGGCCTGTGCGATTGAGGCCCTTGCCTTCGGCGCGGGCACACGGTTGAATTTTTATACTTTCGCCTCTTGTCATTCAATGTACTATTCTCTATCGGGTGCGGATTAACAAAATTGTTTCGTATGACTCGTATAATGCAAATCATGTAAACTGTATCGGTTTGCTGAATAAATTGCAGCATTTTCGATAAAAAAATCACATCGATTTTCTACTTTGTATATCTACTTATCGTGTGGTCTAAAAACAAAGCAGCTCACTCGCAACCGCATACACCTTTGAGACTAATTTCACAGATAAAACAGTAGGGTGAACACACCGGTTACGAACCCCTCTCTGGTTACGAGTCCTGAAAGAGAAAAACGAGTGGTACAAATCTGTTTTTAGTGGATTTTTCGAATATTGCAGATTGAAATTCTCAAATATAGGCCACTTTTATATGTGACCATCACACGCTTTGTCCTCCTGCTGCAAGAACTAGAAACTTGAGATAATGTTTTGAATTGAATGGAAAGAAGTGCTCCTTTAGTCAACTCTTGGATACATATCTAATGGTTAAATAATTCAAATTGTCCACCTTGTAGATGTTTCCATAAAAATTCAGGGAGCAAAACAGATGCATACTGGGAAAACCGAAAGATGAATGAATCCTCAGACTTCGTTCGACCCAAAAACTGGTCACATAATAATCGTAAAAATCTAACCTTTGCTAATTTTCATACACACAAAAAAGAGAAAAGTTTGATGGTCAGAAATGAAATTGAATGGTATGAATAAATATTGTTTCAAATCTTTCTATTTTGTGGTTAATCAAAACAAATCGCATTCATATAAAAGAAGACGTGAATAAAAACCCTTTTTTCGATACCCCACCAACTACCAATCTTGTGGAGTTGCATAGTTTGCAGCCGCACATGTAGTTGACACATGTCAAACGAATAAGTATGTTACGTGAAGGAGATGCAAGACATAGTAGGAAATGGAATATGAAAATGTCTTGGATAAAGGATGGCCGAATACCGTGCTGGCAGCCGGGCCTTTTAAGCAAGTCATGAAGCGATGAGTGCCGTAATACTTACATTAACTGATGTAGCGGCATTGTAGAAATGTTGATGTTCTTGTTTGCAGTAATTACTTTCATGGAACATACTACACAACACGAAAATCTGTATGTCTATGTCTCCTCAGTGTACTCTACTGTTCGTTGTTTTCTCTCGATATGCCGTGTTTTAGTAGGAAGCATTGATTTGTTGGCATTAATATGCGGCCAAGTTAAAATCCTTCAAACATACTTTCTTCGATGTTTTGAACTTTTATTTATTCCATTGAGAAAGGTAGGAATATTACAGAGAAAATTTCGATATACGGTAGCAATTCCTTGGAGACGAATATAAATGTACACACATTTTTATGGACTAAACCGACTTGGTTCTTTTGAAAATCCGTGCATAGCATATGAGTGCAAAACGTATATAGATATATACCTCTTGATAGATAGATAGACGTGAATATTCGAAAAGAAAAATTTAAATTTTGTTGATGTGGCAATTGTTTTTTTATTATTATGGTTATTGGTAGTGCATGTCCGTCCACCGACATTGTTTCAATAGTGAACTGAATGGAAAAAAAGCAGAAGAAAACAATAAAATGTGACTGAAATTCATACAGTTCATTATTTATGATTTGCCTTTCGGAATGTAAAAGTATCTGATGCCACTTCGAACGAAACACATGCTAAAAAAGATATTGGACCAACGTATTTTGGAGGCGAAATTTCCGACTCGCATGGACATTATTAGACATTTTGATCAAGGATTCGACAACAATGCCGTTCTGCATGTCGCATACTAGCCACACAAAAATTCAGTCTTAAATTATCAATTTTGATATATCTAAAGATTAAAAAACGACACATGTGTATATGTTGCTCACGAAAGTTTAAAAATATAAATCCGCATCGTATAAGACAAAAAAGCCAAACTCTGTTTGTCTTTTGTGGAGCTGAAACACACACCTACAATATTAGTGATGGATTGAAATTTCATTTCATATGATTCGCCAGACTTGTTCGTGCAAAAAAAAATTTTATGGTGTTAGCTGTGCAGAACTATTTTACAAGACAGCTGAATTGAATATTATGTTCCGCATATATGTACATTTTACATACTGACCACTCTAAGTGCAGCTAAGATGTACATTGTACTGCTATGTCAACAATTGTATTTGTCCCGAATTCGTACAGTATAGCAGTACATTTTTCGTGGTAGTTGAACAGTACTATTGTACTGTTGAACCGTTTTATTGTCTATTGAGCTATAATATGTACAAGATAGATGAGAATGATGCCCTGCTCAGCTGAATATGAATGCATTTTAGTTATAAGTCAGCTGTGCTGAAAATAATTTTTTGGGTATAGTGTCCTTAGTGCATTCTATCAGTACAACTGTCGTTAAATGGTATTTTTAAACTTCGCAAGACGTATTTGGTTTTTTCTCAGATCGAAACGTCCTACTGATTTGAAAACATACGAAAGAGTAACCTATAACTCCGATTCCACAAGTTTGAAAAAATTTCCACACACAAAGCTGAAAGAAACACAGCGCGAGACAGCAGACCGAAAATAATGCAGACGTTTGTCGGCATAGACGGAGAGATTGTCTTACTCTTAGAGAAACAGCACTGACCTACTAAACAATAATTAAGGCATTGATGGGATCGACAATTATGCTGCGTTTTCCATTGTAATTCGCCATTCACCACAGGCTAAATAATGGAAAACGAAGCATAATTGTCGATCCCATCAACGCAAAATTGCTCGTGTGCTTTCGACCTAATCAACTCGAAAGTACGATGGTGACTCATCAACCAATGTGGGCGATTTTTAGAGATACAAAAAATTCCGGTAAATTTTTGAGCGTTTGACCCGACATGAGTCTGATTTAAATCAGGTCCGGTTCACGATGAACCTGAATTAATCTGAGCCCGAAATTTTTAAATTTAGGCCATGTTCAGGTTATTTTGAAATTGACCTTAACCTGAACTAAAAAAAACTTGATACCAAACAGGTCAGGTGCAGGTCGAAATCTTATATTCAGATCAAACCTGATCGGAGCCTTATTCCCCGCAAAATTCACAACGCATTTGTCGTCACATTTACTTGCAATAGACCGTTCCAATCCAATAAACGACACAAAGTGAGAGAATACACTCTAATAAAGAGTAAAATAATTTCATTTTATTTCACATATTTTCCACTTTTCACCTCATCGCCAGATTTACTAACCCAACCACTGACTGTATTATGTACGGGGAAAACAAGAATACAACAAATAAACCCTTTTAATTAAAAGATTCTTCACACCACTTGCATTCATTTGATCTAAAACCACAGTAAACATTTTTATCTCAAATAAAACGTTTTTACCTTTCTTTTTAATATCCTCATTCCGTTTTATGTCTAAATAAACTTTATATTTCCCAAAAGGTACATGGTGAGTGGAGTGGAGTCTCCTTTCTATACGGATACGTATGGATATAGACGTGTATCTCTTAAAAATATTGTGAAATGAAAGTCAATGAGTCTACTTTTATTTACGTTAGCATTACCTTTAAAACAACATACTATACATTCGGCTTGGTTGTGGTTCGATGAAATTCAGGAACTATATCCATATAATACCTCTGGAGAATAGCATTGGCAATCAATAAAAGTTTTGATTGTGATTGAGAATCTCGGCGTGTTGATGTGAATGTAAACCGACGGTTGATTTCTTTTGTTATTGCTGATTGCAAGACCTTTAATTATATCGTTTTCGTTAACTGAATTTAGCAATTTAGCGGGTACCTTGCAATTGCATGAGCCACACTGTTTTAAAATAGCAGCGGAATAAGCATGACAGTCATTAGAAGTATACGCTAATTTAAAAGTCCTAGTTGTCGTATACATATATACGAGAGCAGGCATGAGCGCCGACGGAGAAACCTCGGCGGCGGCTAGCCGAAAAAAATTTCTCGGCGGCGGCGAGAAAGTCGGCTTGAGCCGGCTTAAAACGACTCGGCTGGAGGTTCCTTTCAACTTTTTTTTTTTAATAAAAACGTTTAGATAAATTCATGGAAAATGAACTAGTAAGCATGAAAATGAAATTGTACGGAAAGCGAAAATGTAGGTAGATTAGGTTGTTCAAAGTGCAAGTGGAACTGGTCTTGTTACAAGCAAGTCTCTAAATCTAAGGTTCACTAACACGTCAAGTTTTATTGCCTCAAAACTTGAACTAAATGGAAAATCATACTCCGGTACACTCATTTAACTCATTAAGAAAATGGTTTTCGAGAAGAAATCGAAAGCTCACGAAAATCAAGTAAAAATTGAAAAGAAAAAAAATCGAGAAAATTCGCAAAGATCGATAAAGTTTTCTCAAATTTGTGAATTAACTGATTGTGCGCCTTCGGCTCGTTCCGCAAAGGTCATACTTGCCAAAACAACAAACTTAGAAGCGAGGACGTAATATACCATTCTGGAAAATTCATGAAAATTCAAGAAAATTTTCAAAATTTGGATTAGACCTCTTTCTCGTCTCTATGTGTACGATCATTTACGTTCTGTTCGTTTTTGTGATCATCGCAAGATGTACATTGCCTTTAATCAGTAGTTTGTATGCTCTGCGTAAAAGAGACAAAAAACAATTTTGGGAAAATTTAGAAAAATTGTATGAAAATTTGGGAAAATTTAGGAAAATGATTTACGGTTCGGTTCTTCCTAGATCTCGTGCAAAGATACGGGCTAATGGATTTAAAGATTTGGTAAAACAATAAATTGTTAAAAAAACACATAAACAATAAAAAATCAAAATTTATTTCCGGCGATTTATTTGTGGTGAATTTAACCGTGAATTGAAGTCAACATTTTTGAATGTTAGTTTTTCGGCTTATTAAACACACACTTAAACCGCACGCATGATTTATGTTGGCCAAATGATTTACTTTTTGATGCACAAATTAACTCCTATAAATTAACAAAAATTCATGATTTTTGACCAAATATTTGCTGTATGAAGTTAAATACAGACAAATTATGATTTATAATAAAGTTCGGTTTTTTTTTCATATTTAAATTAATAACTCTCATGTATACCAGTACATATGTTGATGTAAACGAGAATTATGTGTATACTGCGTCAGTGCGACAATCGCCGAATGCAGCGAAAATGCATTTCGAAAAAATACGCTGTCGAAACTTGTGTTTAGCAAAAGAAAATTGCTTCCCAACACTTACCAACAAAGGCCACATATTTGTCGTCAGATTGTTTTCATTACGAAAACTCGTCTCATCTTCACGTGATGCAGGGTATCTTCAACCCTAAAGATGAATAAAAACTTCAAAATCATTTAACAGCAACAATGCAATGCGGGTACAGAAATTATCTGTTTAACTTGTTTAACAAATGGATTTAAACGGATGAAATTTCTGGGATATATTACTGACATGTGCCAGTATGCTATACACCGATACGATTATCAGTTTTATGGTATTGTTTGAATTTCTTTCATGTTGGTGTACGGTGTATTTAAAAATTTGTCAACTGCTATGCAACTCCGGCTTCATCAAATGGATACTATTGCATATATAGAATAGAATATGGAAAGTCTGTGGAGGATGTGGATCATTTTGTGTATATACACGTCTAACGGGTCAAAATACTGTAAAAGTCATTTGGTTTGCATTTTGGCTCAGAATATATATGCATTTTATCGTTCCTAGGTTTTTGGGGAGGTTTGAAATCAGAAATTTAGTGACGCGTTTATGTCTGAACAGAGATTTGTGTGATTTAAACACATCAACTTGGGGATTTAGAATAAATTTTGTTGTTAGCACTGACACATAGATTGTTGGTTTTTCGCATTTTCTATCCGTGAAATTTACGGAAATATGATTGTATATCCCTTAAGTCTTGAATGGAAACTGGCTGACAATTCATGGACGATGTACGATTATATATATGGGACATTGTTTCGTTTGTCGGTGTCGCTGATTTTTCTCCATATTTTTTTTTTATCGCGGAGCATAGGACGTCGATGTTCATCTACAATTGATGCGCGCTGTTGTTGCTTACGGAGAGTGATTTTTTTTTAAAATTCGTTTGCCGAAATCGGACGTATCTTTTTCGGTTTGACATTTGTATGTCTGACCTCAAATCCCCAAAACCGATCTCAAACAATTTGTTATCTCTCTTAGGTAGCGAATGGTATGACTTCAAAGTTCGAAAAACCACCACCACCCTCTTGCTCTTTTACTTCTTTTTCTACGAAATATCATCATTTTCATCTGTATATCGTCAACTTCTTCTTTTCTTACCTTGTTCTTCTTCTTCATCATCTACGCAAACTTGATAGCTCTCCGCTTAAACTATGATGCAGGAACTCGATACACAATGGTCAAATTCAGCTCAAGATATATGTGACTCAAATTCTGTACCAATTCAACTTCTCTTCTCCTTTCTTTTCTTTCGTCCATTAAACTTTGCCATGGTCGTTACCGTGAATAGCCTTTGATCGTTTGTTCTTCAATCGTTGCTCGTACATCAATCACAGTCTAATCTTTGGTTTATTTTTCATTCTTTGTCAGGTCGTGTCGTCACGCTTTATTTTTTGATTGGTTCTAGTCTTCACATCTTATCCTCGATCTGGGCCCATAATCTGTTAGAAGCTCCAATTTGTGGTGAGAAGTAGCAGCAGTTACAGAAAACATGATGTTTATTCAACGACTGATTCAAACTGACAATTTTGTTTTTACAAAAGCCAAGGTGATTAACTGAAGTCAATTCGAGTTTATGATAATGCTATGTCTACTACTTCAACACATATATCAGTCGCAAAAAAGTTTGTTCGATTTAGTCATACGGATTAAAGAAAAAAAACTCTGGACATAGCACTGTGCTATGCTCTGGAAGAAATCATTCACTGTTTGTAAACGAACTTTTCTGTCTCGCTCAGTCTATCTATATTGTGTTGCAACACCCAAAAACAGACAAACAAAAATTTTTTCAGTTAGTTTTGAGCGGGACCTACTTTTTCCGATACAAAAGACAAGCAAAATAGAATCTCCCCAAAGTGTGTTGACAATCATTATAATTGCAGAATGTTTACAAAAAACGAAACACTACGTTTACTGTTTCGCGCATCGTTCCCGCAAGGCTCTCTTCACGTAATAATTATCAATTGTATTAAATATTATTGGACCTCTCGTAAAACAACAACAACAACGAATTTCCATGCAAAAATATAATTGTGCTAAAAACAACACAAGATATAACAACCGCACACAGAATGTTATACATAATGTTCGTTAAGACAAAAAAAGCGACGGAAGTCAAGCATAATGATGAAGTAGCTTAAAAGTTGAAAGTGCTTTAATAACAAGGATTATGTAGCAACAGCAAAGAAGATATGGTGTTTATACTCTACACATTGAGCATACCTACTTTTAAGCGTATAAAAATTTATTATATTTGTTCAAAGCTGTTTTCGTACGAGGGTGCGGAATGCTTTCTTCAAAAACGGAGTATGTGTGTCTTTAACAAGGTATAACAAGGTAATTGCGGTGAATTAAGTAGATCTGTGATAAAGATAATGGGGTGTTATATCGTAGATATACAAGCAATTTATAATGTGGTAGTAGAATGCCGTAGTTACAAGATAATTTTGTGAGACTGTTGAAAATTTTATATGTTTTGAAAAGGAAAATATAATGGTTTGATATAACTTAATTTTGAGTGATGTAAGACGAAGATATAACCAACCCATTCAGACGAAGATTTGACACTTTTATGAATGTATTTTAATGAGAAATCTTTCTTTTATCCGTATTCTGTGTTCCTTGTAAAATTAGTAATTGAGTTAACTTGGCGGTGTTTCGGTGATGCTAAACGCGCCTATACGTATACATATATATATATATACACCATCATCACATCCGAACATAAAGTGTTTTAAGACATTTGCAACTACATCTCTGACGTTGAAAACAGTAAGTATAATATGCGTCCATATATTGTGTACGGAACTAGCTATGCACGTGTCAACGTTACACTAAAATACATTATTTTAAGGACTCGTATAAATGTACGATGTAAATGTCTGGTGACAACGAAATATTCACGAAAAATAAAAATAAAAATATTTCTGCAAATCCGGAAAAGTTTCAGTATAATCAATGAATTGACTAGATAGAATGTCACGTCCGTCGCTGAATGCTAATTTGGATCTTTTATCATAAATCTGTGACGTTTGGGTTCGTTGTATGTTGTAAATGTAAATACAGAATATGAGAACTGCTTCTTTCTTGTCTCCATTCTGGCATTATATTTCGGCTAAACTTCACAAAAGATATATTCGAGAGATAGAGCAAGTCGGAGATTGACTCTCTAATACTTTTTTTTGCTGTTTGACATTCTTGACATTTAAAACTTTGACGCAACAAAATTTGCTCACAGGTCTGTGTCCCAATCAAACGAAAAGGATTGCTGCACGCTGTGCAAATAGTCTACAGTCCACAGTTCTATTGGCTCTATTACTTATCAGTCAAAAAACCCTTACATGGTAAATGTGACGCAAGTCCTTAATCTTACTTACAAAATAACTGATATCGCTGAGGGTGACGCATTGTGCGTCGTACGCAAAAGTCTTATCAACAAGAAATTGACTCAAAAAATTTGTTAAACAAGAAATTTGCGTCACAAGTGGCAGATGATTCGGTTTTATTTCGTTTAAATTCTTTCAGTACATTTTTCAACCATTTTCCTAACAATACGTTCCTCAACATCTGCCACTTGTGACGCAAATTTCTTGTTGTAAAATTTTCTTTCACAAATTTTTTGAGTTAATTTTTTGTTGATAAAACTTTTGCGTACGACGTACGACGCACAATGCGTCACCCTCAGCGATATCAGTTATTTCTTAGAGTAATTATACCTAGAGAGGAAATTTGTACGACGAAATGTGGTCCCAACGTCAGTTTGTATAATCTATAATATACACATTTCGTATAATTTTACACCAACACATGTATGCGTTGACGCAATTTCGCTTTTGATAGTTCAATTTGCCCTCTTAATTAAGAGGGCAAGCACACATATCAATAAACATTTCGTATTTCATGTTGGGACCACATATTTTACTTAATTTTGTTCGAAATTTCCTCTCTAGGTATAATTACTCTTAGAGTTATTTTGTAAGTAAGATAAAGGACTTGCGTCACATTTACCCTTTAAGGGTTTTTTGACCGATATCATCACTTTTGTAAGTATGTCATTTCGACAACATCAAACAACCTAAGGCAAATTAAAAAATGCTAGAGAAATCAGTCTGAATTCCAAAATCTAGAAACAAATCTTGGTACAACTCACTTATATTGAAAATAACCCAAATTCATCGAAAAATCCGATGGAAGTGAGGAATCATCTGTCATCCCAAAATTTACGAACCAACCTTGAAACACTTCACTAATGTCGAATATAACTCAAATCCATCAAAAACTCCGATGGAAAATAGAAAGTGCCAGAGAACCAACTTTGGAACACCTCACTAATGTCGAATATAACCCAAATCCATCAAAAAATCCGATGGAAGTTAGGAAGTGCCGGAGGAATCATCTCTCATCCCAAAATTTCGGAACCAACATTGGAACACCTCACTTATATCGAAAATAACCCAAATCCATCAAAAAATCAATGGAAGTTAAGAAGTGACAGAAGAATCATCTGCATCCCAAAATTTAAGAACCAACCTTGGAACATCTTACTCAGGTCGAAAATAACCCAAATCCATCAAAAAATCCGATGAAAGTTAGGAAGTGCCAGAAGGATCATCTGTCATCCCAAAATTTACGAACCTACCTTGGAACATCTAACTCATGTCGAAAATAACCCAAATCCATCAAAAAATCCGATGGAAGTTAGGTAGTGCCAGAGAAATCACCTGTCATCCCAAAATTTAGGAACCGACCTAGTGGAAGTTAATACTTACAGATCCCAACAATTCCCAACAAGAAATACATCCCAAAACAACACACATCATTCACCACATTACCATCCATATCATGAAACAAAATATACATCTCACACACACATACAAATTTGCTTTTATATGGCATTTGTATAGAGACATTGGCTTCCCACCCCCACCTCCAGCTCCCAAGATATGAGTTTTTCCAACTTTTGAAAATTACATTCTTATTTTTGGGCCATTATTAGCCTATAACCAAAATTTCAGGAAAATCTATAGAAACGTTTTGGAGTTGCTGGATCCACTTTTCCGAGTAGCGGCCTTAGTCCAAGGGCCCAAATTTGAAACTTTTTTTGCCATCATTCTATTCGGCATTCAATTATCTCTCAAATGAACAAAAACTAGCAAAATCGGATGAGATTTACTCGATTTATGTGCAAAAAACACTTAGGGCCGAGTAGCGGCCTTAGTCCATAAAATATGTAACAGGTCAGTTACTCCTGCACGGTCAGCTACTACATCACTTACCTTATTTGGTTCGAGTAATTGTTTTCTTCTTCCATATATGGAAAATAACAGAATTGTGCCATATGGATTCCTGAGTTGATAATGAAGATAAGATAAAACAATTAAAAAGGACATCAAAGCTCTGGAAATTATGTTGCTTTGGATCCAAACAGTAGTATTTTAACGATTAGTGTGGCGACTTTTCTTCGACTTTTCTTTGAATGTTACCTTGTGAGAATTTTCTTTTTTTCTTTTTTGAAATTTCTGCAAATATATTAATTTCACTCATTCCTCCTTTTTTTGTCAATATTACTTCACCATTTCTATTCTACATATGCAATAAGATGGGTTGCTTCTATACATAAACGTTACAGGGTTAAAGCAAAAATTGAGGCTACATTATCTACTACAGTCTCTCTTTTGTGATATTTCTTGAACAAATTTTGATATTGCCGCAGGATAACAATATCATGCGGGTTATCATCGAAACCGTTTCATCATAATAATCGACGAAAATCGTTTTCATTTTGTTTTATATAAAATATAACACACAAAATGATCGGTATTTTCCAATAACTTTTAGTGGTAAAAGATTTTCCAACGAAGAAAATAAAAAAAGGTAAGGATGCTTGCGTTAGGAGTATGGAATAATTTTGCCTGTTGTTTTCGAAATATTATGTTTTGTGTAATATAATATTGAACGACGAGATAAGCAAGCATTTATGATTTTATTCCTTTAGGCAATTTGTAGTATTTTTGTTTATAAAATCATTCAAGATTGAGGAGGAATTTAAATATTAGATTTTTGTATGTACGGAAGGTTGTGTTAATATTTAATAGGGACGTTGGAAGAAGAAATGTATAAAATTGGTAATATCAACGGAAAAAGAAGCTGTTTCGAGGTATCTGGTATTTAAAAAAAAATTAAAATTAGTTTTGCATCGAACTCGAATTTTTTCTCGTGATAGTGTGTTGCTGGCGGGTCCCTTTGTGGGCGATAAATAAAGTGAGCAGTCGTCTTTCGGTAACATTTATTGCAGAAAGTAGATCAGCTACAAAATTGTTTCGTGTTCGACCACAATTCGTACAATTGAAATGAATAATTTTACCGCGGTTCCAAACATAAAACTTTGCGTACGTACTATTTGACGCGAAATGAAACTAGCATTAACTTAAAATTATCCTGTACGAGAAAACGTTGTTGCTTCTTCGACGTCGGATCGTAAAAAGAGGACGTTGACACTTTGGATGGTGTGAAGTTGTATTCGAACGACAGTATTCAGTGCTGGCAGTAACATAGTGATACTTTGTAGACTGTACCACATAATCGTTGACTGGGTGATTTTGGAGTAATGTGCTTGAGAATGTCACATAATTTAAAGTGACTGTTTTAAAAAGACATAAGTTAACGAAGAAATTAATTCAGAAAGAAGGGAGTGTCTGATTATAGTAAAAGTTTAGGTTAGTGTAACACGACAGAGTCGAACATTTTTAAAAATATAAAAATATAAAAATCATGTACAAAGCGTGTAGATTTTTTAGATTTATCATTTGGGGACGATCGGATAAACCCAATCAAGAAAGACAGGTTCTGTGATCCTTTGCTTCCTTTCCCCGTCATTATGTAAATGTACTAAGCGTACATGTACAAACCGTGTAACACAGTGCTGCGTCTTCATGAAGACCACGTGAACCCTGAAAGAAATAGTGCGCTCAGAATGCGTGATAAAGATTTTTGGACGCAGCAAGAACTTTTTGGTAAGACTAACTTATAACGCTCCAGGGCGCTCAGGAGGTTAAACACGGCACTGGTGGACGCCAAAATAGGCTGACAGTTTAATATCTATAAAGATTAATATAAATGGATATGTCTGGTGGAAAAACTTTGAAGGGAAAACCTGAAACACTCCGACCTCTAAACGCTAGGAAGAAACCGCATTTTTTCACTTTTATGCGTTATTTGACTCATAAAAATTTTTAGATTTTGTTTAACAATGGAAACTTTTTGACGCACGTAATTTTTGAACGCGTTTATGACGCGTGAATTTTACTTTGAAAGGAAAAATGTATTTTTGACAAGATCGACTTGACATTCATGGAAATGAACTGATTGCAGAATACTAAACTTCAGTAATCTTGAATGTAAAGTTTTTCTTCTCGAAAAAAAAAAATCTTTTAAAGAACATTTTACGAGGAGAAATTAATTCCCACAAAAACCTCAAAGAGGAAAAGGTGACGCTAGTGTAGTAAAAATTAAACTTCCAAAACATTTGATATCGGTTTTGGTGACGCATTCTGCGCTTCAACGTAATCAATTTTTACCAAGAAAATTTTAACAAGAAAATATGTCAACGAGAAGTTTACCGATGAGATTTTACAACGAAAGCTTTACAAAAAAAATGCGTCACAAGTGGCAGATGCTGAGGAAACCCCTCATACGACAATAATCATCTGCCACTTTGTGACGCATTTTTTTGGTAAAGCTTTCGTTGTAAAATCTCATCGGTAAACTTGTCGTTGACATATTTTCTTGTTAAAATTTTCTTTGTAAAAATTGATTACGTTGAAGCGCCAAATATCTCAAAATTTCAAAATGGCCGTCATTTTCTTGAAATCTAGAAAAAAAAGTTTTTCGCAATCGAAACTGTACAAGTGACACTTTGTCCCAACTATCTACATGCCGTATAGCCGAAATGGCCGCCATTTTCTTGAAATGCCGGAAAAAGTTATCCGTCAACGAAACTCTATGATTACCAATTTACTGCAACTATGTATGTGCTATATAAGCCTAAATACAATAAATACAAAAAATTCTAACTTGGACATTCTAACCCTAAAACAAATTCCACATTGAAACCTGAAACCTGAAATTCCAAAATGATCTAAAAAATTTTGCGAACAAACAAATTTTTCAACTCTGATCTACTACACAATCATTATAATAGAAATGTAGCTGTCATATTTTTGTCAAATGAATGAAATAATGGCTTTCATATAAGTGTGTTTTAAGTGTGTTTTTTGGAAATGTGCATGAAAATGTTTTAATTAAATTTACAGAAATTAAGTAAAGAACTTCAATAAAATTTATTGATTTGCCGATGAAAAAGTGTTAAGATTGAATTAATATAAGTTTTAGCAAAAGTGCGAGCGCAGTTTTCGCAAACAGATGTAGTGGTTCGATACGTATATCAAACCCACATGAAACATTTCTATCAACTCGAATATGGAGAATGTGCTGAAAATTTGTGAAGATGCTTCATTTCAAGTGGTTTTCAAGTGGTGTTTTCTCCGGATGTAGACCACCGTTTTTAATGATCTATAGCTCGTTGAACTCGTATTGACGAGCACTTTCGTTTGAACATATTTTTTTTTGATTTGGTTCAGTATGGAAAAGTTAAAATGTTCGCCTATATATAGGTTCCTTAGTCTCCCGTTGGTTGTTTTCTTAGGGAGTCGACTAGCGTCACGAACCTCCGCTATCGCTTCGGTTCATGATGTTTTCTAAAAATACAGTCAATGTAACATGGACATTAATTTGATTCAGATGTTTTTCAGCTGGTCCACTCACACACAAAACTACTTATCCGGCTTGGTCACTTCCACGCGCGACGTGTGACTATGTCACCAGTACTGCGCCTTAGTGAGCAGTCTTTTTTTTCGCATTTTATAATAAAACAAATTACAATTTATTTAAAAATAAAAAATATTAAATTAAAAAAACAATCTCTATCACAATAACAAAGGAATTCTTTTGTTCAAATGGATTTAACACGTTCGTTTGTATGAGCGGACTAGCAGAATAGCATCTGAACTAAAGTCATGTATAAATTTCATTTGACGTCGACTGTATTTTCACTCGACCAATCAGTTTGATCGAGGCAAAAAGTAGCTATGAAGAAATTTCAATAGGAATTATTAGCGTAATCCCTGAATCCTGAATCAGAAGTGCTTTCTGTCCACTAGTGAAACATGACTTAGGACCTACTTACAATCTCCAGCGAGGAATGCGACACCAACAATGTGGTGCAATATGAAGACACGTTTACCGATCAATATATATTGTGCAACGCAAAACGAACCTTTCAATGCATTCTCGTTGATGCTGAAAAGATAATCTTGTGCATTAGAACGTATAATCAATCATTGTCGAAACGATTACAGATTTTACGAATTTATTGGATATTTACCAGCTAATGAAATTAGTCTGCTGTTAGAAAATTTGATCGATGAGCCATTTGTTGCTCATGACGATATTGCTCTTCTCGAATAAAAATAAAGGAAAAGGAAAATTGTCTCGAACACTTAACTTTTGGGACTTTGAATTAAGGTTGGACGATCGAACGAATTCGATGTTTGTTTGTAAAACTAACGGTGTCAATTTTTCAATAATATCGACCTGTGTGTATGCGAATGATGAATCATACCTCAGTATTTGGGCTATTTATTCAAAATTTTAATAAAGTTTCTGTTTCGTTTCGATTTTTCGATTGTTTGTTAAAACACAAATCCGAATAACAAAGTTATTTAACGAAAGACAGATGTGCACTGACTTGAACTATAGAAACACACACATATGACAATATGGTGAACAATGGAGCCACATGAACATATCGCCATATAAATACGTATATAAAATGTTAAAACACGAATTATTATAAACTTGAATTTGCTCAGCAACACACAACCTCAATCCTCAAAGCAATTATAAAATGTACCTAAAATTCCTTCGCATTTATAAATGCCATTGTGTCGGCACATTTATCATATGGAAATCTTATTTTTCCTCAATAACAGAAGGTTTTGTGCACTATTTCATTTCGTTATGTTAATTGTAATGAAGACCCTTGAGCAATGACACAATGTACATAATATACCAAAACGTTAGAAATTTTACTTTGGACACAGTTTCTATAATATATGGCACCTTTGTGGTCTTTAACATTCTGGTTTTGTTCGGAGTTTGCTATCCACCTATATATTATAATATTTTATGTGGGTTTATTTAAGATATCTGGATATATTTTAGCTATATATATATATATGAACTGAACCTACACTACACTCACGTATAATTAATAGTAACTATGCTCCTTGTAGAAGGCTGCCCTATATTTCGAAAATATAGTTTACAGAAGAGTATAAATTCCAAGAAACATAAATTAATTTTCATTGTTTTCCATGCCTTACACCCTTTCTATTTACAGTTTCCTAACATGGATTATTAATTCATATATTGTATGTATGTATGTGTGCCAAAGTATCTAAATTGTATGTTATGTGCACCGACTGTAGTGTACAGAGTTTTAATTGAAATATTGAATCATTTTTTCTTCTTCTTCTTCTTCTTCTTTTCCTTCGTCGAATCAGAGGTAATACATACTGACATGGAAATTTCCATTTTCAAAATTCACAATATATTGGCAATTTATCTCCATAGAGTTGTACTCGAGAGAGAAGGCATGGTGGCGCTGATGATAATCAGTACCCAAGTATTAGAGGCTTCTCTAGAGATGAGCGGCGCCCGTTACCCGTACATTTCATGCATGCTAGAAATCATCATATTCACATTATAATTTCTTATTATACTCACGTATCATTTGATTCAATTGATTTTTAGACTGTGATTGACAATAAATCTAAATCCTCAAATCTCAAATTTTTCGAAAACGTGAACCGGACCAGGCACCCGTCGTCAAATTTTTTAGAAAATGCCTGCGGGCTACCCGCTCATCTCTACTGCTCACGTTTAAAAATGACAGCGCTACAACGCCTTCTCTCGAGTGTAAATCCGTGGGTATATGAATCAAGGACATTCTATGATATTCATCAATTTAACGTTTTTAAAGAAGCATCGATGCTTAGCTGAAATTGTAGCATACATTTGCGTGTCTCATATTTCATTTTTGATTACAGGTACTCAATTATATTATGACTATGGGATTGTAGGATGCATTCCTTTTACATCCTACACACTTCCCACATTCAATTGAACCAACGAATTCAATTTCATTTTTGATTTTGTCGATTGGCACCATTGACATACAAGTGGTTAGTTCTCATTATCTGCTTGTGGTGGCACCATATACTTTTCGTGTCCAAGCAGTTAAAGAAGTACTAGGTAGCGTCAATCAAAATTCTGAAAGAACAGTTTAGATCACATCTGATTTGATCGCAAAGACAGTAAGCAATTTAGAAGGTTTTTTTTGTGCATTATATGTATTTTACATGCTACATGCGTCAAAAACGGTACTTTTCATGTTTCACGCACTAATTTCGACTTCCAAAGCATGCAAAAACCACTCGGGATAAAAAGATGAAATGTCTCGTTTTTGCGTGTTTATTGATCTCGGCTACGCCTCGGATCAACAAAATTCACACGAAAACCATACTTTTCATCTTTTTATCCCAAGTCATGTAAAATACTTATGCTTTTCTACCCTTTCAAACATGAGAAGGAAATTCGTGTGAAATGGGAGAAATGTAAAACGCTAATGAAATACATGTAGAATGAATGTAACGAATTACATGAAGAAAACCAACAAAACCGTTAAAAGTATGTTGATTGTTGAGTTCAAATTGGACAAAATAGCAAAATTCTAATCATAAGATGTTGTGCAACAAAATGACGATCAGTTGTACCTCCACCGTTTTTGATATCCGCCTTCTTGGTACATAACATATGCAAGATTCTTTTCATAACATTTTCATTGTTCATTTGTCAACAGATTGCGAAGTGACATTTCAGTTATTTTTAAGCTTTTCGTGATATCGCAAAAACAAGCAGATAATGAGAACTAACCACTTGTATGTCAATGGTGCCAATCGACAAAATCAAAAATGAAATTGAATTCGTTGGTTCAATTGAATGTGGGAAGTGTGTAGGATGTAAAAGTAATGAATCCCACAACCGTAGTCATAATATAATTGGGTAACTGTATATTTTTCCGACGGAATCCTTTTTGAAAAATGTACGACCTCACTAACGACTACGAATGTGTTAGCGTTAAATAAAAATTAGTTTTGGTTGCGGTCGTTTCGAACGAATCGTTTGAGCAGCTCTGAGCAAAGTCAGCAAACTGCTGGCTGATCAAACTGCTACAACCAAATCTATTTTCTGTTGAAAACCAACACTTTCGTGGTTTGCAGTCCTATATTTTTGAAAAAGGATTCTGGTGGAAAGATATCATCAAAAGTAAACTAAAATCCAGCATTTAAAAAGCGCTCAAATGCATCCATTTCAGCAAAACGTTGATGCCTCTTAAGAGCAATGAACCGTTTGCAAATTTGTAGCCTACAATCGGGCGGAAACATATTCGTTTTTGACGATTTCTCAAGCCCAAATATTTTATCCCACTTGGAGAAACCGGTGCAGATTACACAAATTCGCAAAATCTGCAAAGGTTTCTCTAAGTGGGATAAGCTATCATACATAAATCAATTTTTAGTTTTTCAAAATAAGATTTTTGTTCAGAGAAATCATCAAAAAACGATTAATTTTCCCAACAAATTTAGGCTACCTGAATCATATTCATTTTTTACTCAAGTACATTTCGCATTACTCGTCTTTAATTTATCGGAAATTAACAATAATTGTGCGCATCTGACGACAATGAACATATCAACAGTTTAACTATTAGATCTACTATGTATCTAATTATTCTCAAATGATTGACTTCAAATCTTTTACTTCAATATTTTTTAACATTCTTTTTGCTTGTCATTCATCCCTAAAGTCGTTTCCGATAACAGATGATAGCCGGAATAATTTTACAAATTTCTTTTTTCACATTCGAACAGAAAAACACGAATTTTACAACAATTTTATAACAACCTATAGCCGTGGTGATTTTTGTCTAGTTGCCGCAAGAACTTACTTTTCGTTATACCTCTACATACCTTTAAGATTTTTTTTTGTATTTGACTCCACCTACCCAACCAATGTGAGCACAAAAAATGTTCGACAAGGAATTCAACACGATGGATTTGGAACAAGTGAAAATATACGCCCGGAACCGAAATAAATCTAAGTTTTAAAGAAAAATTAGTGCACTTCTCGTTGAACGTCGATCTGCAATGATTTTTTTTACAATATTCATTGAGAATATCAATTACTAAATTCTACAGTGGGCACATGGCATTTCAACTAATTAATTCCACACATTTGCTATTCCGTCCAACACACTCACGAAAATAATTTTCCCCTCGAAACGAACGCATACACAAAACCTTTCCACCAACACAATGGTAACTCGTCGCTAACACAACCGCAATCGTTTGCGTGTGTTTGTGGCTGTGCTGTTCACAGAGGATTATGAATGAAAATCAAACTTCGTTGATGACAAATTTCGTTACATTTTCACATCGGCTTTTCATCAGAAATGTGTAAAATCTTGAAGGTGATTGCTGCTCTTCCTTTAGTAGTGATAGATTCGTCGATGTTGTAGGATTGGATTTTTTTTGGAGGGGATGAAATGATTGGAATTTTTCATGATTTTTCTCGTAAATTTTTGAATTTTTCTTGAAAGCAATTATTCAAGTGGGTTATGATATGGTTATGGTATATCATGTATGTATGACATTGTATTTCTCAAGTATATTAGAGAGCAGTTAAAACATGAAAAACTACTTTTTTTTGTCTCTGATTATATTATTGATGATTTCACACTTCAATTTGTCGTTGAGGCAGTTGATAGCGAAATTTATGATTATTTTATTGATTCAGATCTCTCTGAATGAGAGGTTTGTCAAATTACATAGTGGCATTTGTGTCTTTAAACCTTGGATACTTTCGAAATATTTGACCAAGTAGAAATAGTAACAAAGATCTCGCCTGGTTATGTGAAGAGTTGTTCACCTTATGGTGTTAGCAAAATCTACAGAAATACCAATTTTCAGGGAGCCATCGCGAACGCATGTATCTAAGAGCTGTGGTGTTTTCTAAATTCATACGGAAAATACAATTTGGTACCCAATATCAGTATTTGCAAAATTGAGTCGTCCAGGTATTCAGTTGAAAAGCCAGATTTTCACACACTAGAATCAAAAAGGTGTGTTTTAGACCCAGATGGAGCGAAGCGGAGGCCAACGACATTTTCACCACTGTGGTCTAAAACACACCTTTTTGTTTCGAGTGATGTAGACTACTTTTCATCCTGGAGTACCAAAGTCATATTCCGAACAAAATATAACAACAAGCTTGAATTGAATATTTTGTTTACTGGGTATAAACTGTGATCACTCATATTTTTTATGTCAGCAATCAAAGTCATCTAATCACGCATGTTATTAAGTCAATCGTTCATAACAAATGAAATCCGAAATTGCTTCAACATTTAATTTGCATTTCGTCGACCAAAAACGATGGTAATTTCAGGTCAGGTCTCAACCACTTCTACTCATACAGTACATTTGGGAAAGAATAAATATAGCATCGAAAATGACATAAGCGGGAATAAAAAATGAGAGAAAAAGTAGGGGACAATGTTGCTGTTTTGATACTAAATTTGGGAGAATGTGACGCTTTTGGTACTCCAGGATGAAAAATGTTTGCTTCATCGATATATTACCTACGTCCCGAGAACTCTTTAAGAAATTACAAAGTAAATTTTTAAAACTTTCGACTTGCTGGACTTGGGCGAAACAGATTTTCAGTACATGCGGCGAACTTTGGCGAGGTAGTCTGGACGCTTGTCCCGCGATCAACGAAATTTCGTTTTGAACCCAGGACTTTACTTATAGCAAAACGTTCGTGAAATGTTAACTTATATCCTAATGAACCGAGTTCAATATAATCCAAGATGATCTAAGGAAAATGAAGTAGCGATCTATTTTGGTTGGAAATTTCGTTAGAGACGCGACAGGTCATTGATTGCATTATTCGTGTCATATATATGCAATGTAAGATATAAGATTTCTCTAAAGATTTTGGTATATTGATGAAACTGAAAGTGATAGGAATCCTAAAGTAAGCGGCCGAAGTGAAGTTCGAAGTTTTGTGACCAAAGCGGAACAAGGGCCACGAAATGCTCGAGTTGGAATTTTCTATTTTCTTCTAGACAACGTTTTCAATTTGTGCTATCTGTGTGTCTTCCTCCATGAAACGACCACATCAGTTCGGGGAAGAAAATGTCTATTTTCTCCCCAGTCAAAACAAGAGAGGAGAAAATAGACATTTTCTTCCCGAGATGTCTTCAGTCAAAGTGTCAACAAAACGTCATCTTTCAAGGCCTGTTGAAGAGAAAATATTGGGCTGATCACACCGCATATATAAAAAATTATTTATCGAATTTCACAAATTTTAAAGATTCTTCACAACGCAGGCGATAAAATAGTCATTTTCTACCCTCCGCTGAGTAGGGAAAGGAAACTGGAAAGCTTTCGGCAATACCGGTTTTCGGTAACACCGGACCCTGTAATACCGGTATTTCATTGAATTTCCATTTCTCGTTAAATGCCAAAAATAATCGAAGAAATTAATGTGTAGAATCATTTCAAACAGTTTTCCATGCTTGTTATGGTAACCGAAATTCAAATTGTCATTTTTTTTCTTTCGGCTCTCATAACAAGCATGCAAAACTTCATGCGTCACGCGAAAGTGAACGGTCCTTGTGACGTAAATAACTATTCATGCAGATTACTATTTTGAATACTTGGTTTAGTTTGAAAATGGATTTCATTACTTCATTAGAACACTTTCTATAAATACAGAGAGGGAATAAATTCATTCTATAATATCTTCGTGTTGGGTCTAGGTCCTCATTTTCTTCTTACAAAAAATAAACGAGAGAATATCTCATGTAATTTTCAATAAAAAAAGACCTGAATCTGACATAGTTCCATTTTGTATCACCGCTTGATATTGCTTACAAACATTCCATATGCGGGACAAAATTCTTAGTATGCTTTAATACTTCTGGATAAAAAGAACTGATCGGTCTTTCCCTAACAAGCAGGGAAATTTTAGTGAAAGTGAGAAATAGATTTACATTTTGTAAATGACGGCACGATAAAAGTATGTCTCTTTAGGAGATCTCTTAGACCATTTATCATGACAAAGGGATCACTTCCTTTTAGTCTAGAATTTATAGGACGAGGTATTTTAGGCTACATGGTTCTGATCATCCTAAGAATTTGTGTGTCTTAATTTGAAAGAAGCAAAGGGCTGAAATAATGTAAGTTATTCGCTTTCATCTGTCTATCTAGTTTATTGATATTTTTTAAGAAAGTTGCATTAGTTTCGACACCTTTTTCTATTTCTGTAGAAAACCGGTATTCAAACTAGTAAAACCGGTATTCGGGATCCCGGTATTACCGGTAATGGATTTACCGGTTTCCCTTCACTACCGCTAAGACTATGGAATCCTTTGTTGTAAAAAACGTTGTGCTTACCTGGGGAAAAAAGTTGGAAATTGCATTTGCGCGGGTGACTTGAACAAAAGCCTCGAAATGCAATTTCCAACTATTTTCCCTCGTTGAACTAGAAACTATTGCTCATTTCAGTCCCCAGGAACTACTACTTCATTTTGCATAATCGGATTTTTGAAACATTCAAGAAGGGTCGCATTGACAAAATCGGTGGTACAGTTACATACTTTTTGGATAAATTATTTAATTCTTTGGATTTAACATTGATCGGAAGCCTATCGTATGTTTTGCCACATTAATGAATCTGATTCGTTGTCATCAACGGATTGTCCATTTTATTTTATTTTTTGTTATTCAATCTATTGTGTGCGAACACATTTTCTATTTTCATGAACAGTAACGAACAATAAAATGTCACTATAATTAAAATTGCTTTTATCCAAACACATAATTATTAAACCACACAAAGTCAATAAATTTCACACCCAAAAAGCTAGCAATTAGCGACTTTTTAAATTTTAATAATATTTCATTGTGTTTGCATAAAATTAGTAAAATTTATCACCTGTGGTCATATGCACACACAAAAAGGTTCTACATATATATATATGTTCTCGGTTGTGCAATTTGTAAAAACCCTCCCCTCTTTTCAGAAAAACTCATTATTTTTCCGCGAGACAATGCATTTATTTTGTTGAACCTATTTATCGTTCTACATCCTATAGTATGACACGTTACGCTCTTCATATAATGTGAATAATACTAAATAATTTGTTGTGTCCGTTTTTTTTTGTTGTACATTCTGTTCATTTTTGGTGTGTTCATTTTGCATAATTGCACAACATACCATTTAGTTCAGGCCCCCACATGAATATTTATTTTACTTCTTCCAGCAATTTGATAACATTTTATTACTTTCAACTTGCAATATATTCTAAACAAGTCACAAATTATCCCAACTAAATGACCTTACCTTTTATGCTTGGCTCTAATTTTCCATCAAAAACTTTCCTAATTTTCACACCATTAACATGAAAACCACACAAGCTCATATCGGTTAAGATATTCCCTCTCAAAAAGGACATCTAATTCAATTTACTCACCATTGAAAGTAAAATGAACACACAAGGTGAATATTGTAAATACAATTTATATACCTATTGGATGAGAGGAAACACTATTAAGGATACTAAACAACATTAGACCATGAACGTGTATTTATTAACAGTGCGAAGTGGTTGAAACTGAATGATACCATAAACATACTCAACATCACAACTTAGGTTGTGAATTGTACGTCTACGTAATAGGTGGAAAAGGTACAGAGAGGTATTAGCACCGTACACAGCATGTTGTGAGCTTTTAGATGAAACCAAAAATAAAATGAACAGTGGATATGGCTTGAGTTTGGTATTTATATGATAAGAGAGTTGCGGATACGGTTTAGAGATGAATTCAAGATATAAACGTAAGAGTAGTATAACGATGATATGAAAAACTAAATTGAGTTTATAGTGTGGTGATTCCCACATATATCTTGTTAAGGTAACTTTGTTGAAAGTTCTTTATAGCTTTTAACGAAGTTTTTGGACCAACAAAGGTGTTTGTTATACATCGTACCACATGTGTATGAGCTGAATGCTGACTACTAAATGAAAACTGAACGTAATTAGAGATAATGGATTTTAGCAGACGAGGAGTGAAAAAATTTATTGTTTTAAAAAAAGTGCCCTTTGTTTAAGAGGAATGAATGTTGGTATTTCATTAAATATACAGAGAAAATGAAATATATCTGCCTCTCCCCTCTCCTCCCACCAACCTCATCGAAACAAAACATTACACACCATCGTTCCACATTTCAAACGTAACTAAATTAAGAACAGTGAAAAATAACCAGCAGTCTAATTAACAAAAGTGTGCAGGGATATTTTTCGGTATACACAAAACTCTGGCTTTTTTTGCCAGAAAATGGGTGAATGTTTTTCTAATAAACAAGTGCTCCATCATTAAAAAAATGGAAGTGAAAGGTGATGAATATTATGTTTTATTTGTTGTGGATGTAGTTAGGAGTTAGAGTTGTACCGTGTGCAAATAGCAAATGTAGAGGGACTGTTTGCAAACTGAGGAACGAAACCGAAACTTTATAATTGCGAATTCAGATAACAGAAAATGATGACAGGTCGGTGGAGAAAATAGACATTTTCTTTCCCGAACTGTCAAATTTGTTTTGAAAAAATCTGGAAGAAAATATCAAATTCCAACTTTTTACAGATCTGGCCGCAAAACTTCCATCTGGTTGGAGTTTTCTATTTTTTCGCTCGGTAAACAATAGTTATTTACATGATAAATTAGTTAGTTTACATTTGTTCACTTTATGAGTGTTTACACCGTGCGCAAATAGTCTCTTCACAATTACTTTGGGTATGAGCACACTGTGTAAATAGTCTCTTCATAGTAACTTTGACCTTTTGCACACTGTGGTCGGTGTGGACTATTCGGTATTCGCACGCTGTGGACTATTTGCACAAAGTGCACTTTCCGACAAATTGTAATTGTTTGTTTATATGAAGATATACGCTGATTACCGGACATCAACCCCGTAGAGACGATCAAGTCCTAAATCTACCGGACCTGTAACTGATTCAAACGACCGAAAAGTATGTCGTCCTCATACCTGAGCATTTGCATGCAATTATAAACAATTATAAATTATCGCTAAATTCGCTAAATTATGGGCTATGTAACGGAGATAAGACTAATTTTGCTAAAGCCGCACCACAGAAAGCCATAATTAATTAAATAAATAAATTAATTTTGATTCACTATAACGACACATTGACACAAAATGTAAGCAATCCGAAAAGTAATACATAGAAGAGTGTAATATACATCCAACCCATTAGAATATCTCTCACGAGTGAACTCTCTTCAATATTTTACTTTGCCACATGTAAAACAGGTGGCAAACCAATTTTCCTTGCTTCCATAATTTCTAATGGAAAACGTCTTGTGGTATCACCTTTGGGAAATTAACGGAATGTGCCAGGCATTTAGTGGTTATTGTTTTTATTATACGCTCAGCGCACAACTTTAATGGGAATACACATCGTCTTGAATTAAAAAAGGTAAAATTTTATATAATATTCTCAAAACGCAGGGTAACTCAATTATTATTTGAAAAGTTTTCATCGGTATGTGTTTTGTGGTATAATCTGAGGTATAAACCATCATCAAGTGATGTTACGTTCCTTTTTCAAATCCACAAATTATTTAAATATTATAAGGCACAGAAGGAGAGTAATTAAATCTCTGGAAAACATACCAAAATTTTATATTATTAAGAAGATAAAGCAACTCGGATAATGAACATAGAAAATGAAACTCAAATGGAAAAAGGTGGATGACAAAGTTTGCTAATTTAATTATTTTCAATTTCTGAACTTAAAATGTTGTCGGATACCTGTTTTATGTTATAGTACAAATACACTTTATTTTATAAAATATATTTTCGGTGTGTGCTTAATTGGATTCCGTATTTGGTGAAAAACTTTTTTGGCGAAATTGGTAATGGATGTAGAATGGATTTTTTCCCCACTTTCGATTATTTTACAGACGAGTTATTAACATTACTGTTCGTTCTGTGACAAGTATCTAGATGGTTATCTATTTGTGCCGTTGCGTTACATCATTTAGGGGTAAAAGAATTTGCTTAATTAGTAAGTTTTTAGTTAAAATTTAAATTCAACCGATCGCTGGTTGATTAAATTCTCTTATGTAATAGGCAAATGTGTGTTGCGTCCTGAAGAAGCAAAATATTTTCTTCTACTTTGAACAATAGAAGTATCAGATTTAATGATTGCATGCACATATAAATGAGAATCAAAATGATTCTTGTGGTTTAATTGAGGACCATGTGTGTTAGTATTTAGTGTGCTATCTCTAATCACCGAAAATCTAGTATATAATTTATAAAATAAAATTCTGTCAACCACAAAAGAAATTGTTTCCTTAGGATGCTTGGAACTTACACCTCGTTCCAACTTATATTTGGACACCATTTTGTAATAACCAAGTTTCTACCATTTAATTTTTTTTTTTAAAACATTGTTATTCCGAAATGCTGCTGATTTACCACCACAGCTCGATTTACCACCACAGATTTAGATAAAACTAATTTTTATAGATGCCACGAGATACACCTATGCTGTGGCCCTGATAGCTATAGTTGAAGAAAATTGAATTCCGTCATGTTTACTGACTTGATAAATATTGTGGTTTCCATTCCACACCAAATGATGTACTAGATTTCTATTTTATGGCTTTTTGTTGTCGCGTGCAACTATGTACGAATGTCAAAGGTCTCCATTTGGTGAACGAAATATAAAACGGTTTCACATAATCGAACAACTTACGACGATTATGATTCTGAGTAGAAAAACTTTTTTGTAGAATTCATAAAAGTTTTAATTTTGTAAGAGTCTCAATTACGAATGGGTATACCGAGGTGTGATACTATAATAATACACTGCGAAGAATTGTTGTTCACTTTTGTGTTTTTTCCTCGCATATACGCAGAGAGTATCATACACATTTTCAATAGCTTACGCGAATTGAAAAATTGCCAATAAATTACGTTGAGAAGTGGGTAACTATAATGTGACTCAATCTACTTTCCACATTCGAAAACAAGGAACGCTGCCGTGAATAATAATGAATATGAATAGGTAAATTTGTAGAGAAAAAAAACCTTTATTCAAATTTTCTACGTTTCCATTCAATTTAAAAAAAAGGGCAAAAAGGTGAACTAAATTCTCTTTAATTCACCATCGAATAAGTGCATATTAAATTATAGGTATGTGTACGTACATCCATATAGCTATATAGCGGCAGTGTTACGTTAGTAGCAAACTATACCTATGAAAATCTACATATATTTCATTTAAACATTATGTGCGGATGAAAATGGATAATTTATCACTGGTATTCATTTGTGAATTGTGATCCCTTTTTTATGTAACTTTCATGTGTGCAAATACAATCTTTGTCTACGGGTATAACGTCGGATCATCGAGAAAGACGGAACCGTATATTGAATATTCATAAAGCACATCCCAAACTAACAAAATTCATTCCAAGAAAAGTTTGTTCGTTTAGTGTGCCAGGTTTTTCTATTTTCTTCCTATTTTTTTGGTGAAGTGGTGTGAGAAAAATTACCTTGGCTGTGAAAAATCAGCAATCAATTGAAGTGTGTTTTTGCTTTAATCATTTGGAATATTAGATATGTGAATTAGTTTTCAACGAAAAGTGATTCTAAATTAATATATCTGCACGAACGGAGAAGAGTTTTAATTCGTTAGTAATGTGATCAGCGTTCTGATTGGAATCTCGTGCGAATTTACGATACCTCAAATAGATAGATAGATAGATACTTTTATTTTGCGTCGGCTAATACAGCCGACGGATCATGATCATAGTACAGTTAACAAATCAGACTTAAGCTAGGAATTGGAAATATAAACACAAAATAAATAGGAATTAGGATAAAAAAATCACAAAGTTTACATCTAGTTATCACAGTCAATCAAAGGACTTAAACTTGTCGTCAAAAATCATTTACGAAATTCAAAATTCAAATAAAGAAAAAAGAAGAACAACTCGTCTAGTATAAAAACAAAACGTATAAGCAGAGGTCCAGAGAAGAAAGTCAAATCAATCGTAATAAAGCTAATCAACTGTTCACAACGCAACCCAATGACCAAACACTTCGTCAGGAAGTCTTATTAGAGCGGACCGAAACTGATTGTACGTAAGCGTTGGGTCAACGTGGCGTGCTGCAATGTTGAACAATATGCATGCCACAGTGAACGGTGAATTATTGTGCATACCAATACTGATAAAGTTCGGATTACGCGTCGTACGAGTGCCAGGATTGAGTTTAATCATCGATCGAAGGTGTGGCGATCGATATTTTCCGATAATTATCGCATGAACGAACAGAGCGATTGCATTGATACGACGTCTTATTAGCGTTGTCAACCCAAGTTGTTCGCATCTCTCTGTGTATGGCGTTAGCTCATACGATTCTGTCAGATGTCTTTTGTTATCTCCTAACAAGAAAAGTACTATCTGCTTCTGAACACTTTCGATGCTATTTCTATGGACATAATAATTGGGCGACCAAACCGGTGATGATGATAATAATAATAATGTTATGTGGGATTTTTAGCGACTTGTCTCAAGTACTCTGATGATGGTGTAGTATTTGTCGTAGAACGTAAGGGGCATATTTTAGGTTTGTGGTCGCTTCTTGAATATGCGACGAACTACTTGAACTAAAGGCTGCAATGAAGTTGAATGCAGGTATATATCGCTAACAACAATTGGTCATTGTCCCATTATTGATAATGGCGATACTTCAAACACTGTAATCTACTTATGATACCACTAATTGACTAGTTCCCTAATAGACTAATTCTCTGAAATACTTGTTCACCAAAAGGCTAGTTACTGAAAAGCTAGTTCACAGAAAGACTAGTTCACTGAAAGACTAGTTCACTGAAAGACTAGTTCACTGAAAGACTAGTTCACTGAAAGACTAGGTCACTGAAAGACTAGTTCACTGAAAGACTAGTTCACTGAAAGACTAGTTCACTGAAAGACTAGTTTACTGAAAGACTAGTTCACTAAAAGACTAGTTCATTGAAAGACTAGTTCACTGAAAGACTAGTTCACTGAAAGACTAGTTCACTGAAAGACTAGTTTACTGAAAGACTAGTTCATTGAAAGACTAGTTCACTGAAAGTGTAGTTAATTGAAAGTGTAGTTCACTGAAAGGCTTCTTCACTAAAAGAATAGTTCAATGATAGTCACTAGTTTACTGAAAGACTAATTCACAGAAAGACTAGTTCACTGAAAGACTAGTTCACTAAAATACTAGTTCACTGAAAGACTAATTCACTGAAAGACTAGTTCACTGAAAGACTAGTACACTGAAATACTAGTTCACTGAAAGACTAGTTCACTGAAAGACTAGTTCATTGAAAGTGTAGTTCACTGAAAGGCTAGTTCACTGAAAGAAGAGTTCAATGATAGTCTAGTTTACTGAAAGGCTAGTTCACTGAAAGACTAGTTCACTGTAAAACTAGTTCAATAAAAGTCTAGTTCACTGAAAGACTAGTTGCCAGAAAGTCTTGTTCAATGACAGTCTAGTTCACTGAAAGACAAGTTCACTAAAAGACTCGTTCAAAAATAGACTAGTTTACAAATAGACTAATTCATTAATAGACTACTTCACTAAGACTAAGAATAGATGCCTTATATTAAGTTCAACTATAATCTTACCAACTGTTTCATAAATTTTCCAAATGTTAAATTAACCTCCCCCATACTTGAAACAATTGTACGAACGATTGTTAATAATGTACGCATATAAACGGCACTAACAAATGTGTATCCTGTTCACGGCTCACACCCAACCAAAGAATATTCTTCGAAAACCTTTTTCTACGCCACGTTTGCAGTTCACCTTTTATACCAAACGAACGACACGTATACCGTAGGTATTTTATTCTTAACCTCTCCATAAAAACAAATAATACGAAAGACCCAAGCAATATAAATGAATTGCCTTCTGTTGTTTACCTATTAGAGAAAATTGGGGTAATTTTCAAAGACATTGTTGACACCTGTAAAAATGAGGTAAATAAGGACATAAGGAGTTTTCCCTTTTTTTGCTCTTGCCTACCGAACAAAAAAAAGGTTGAACCGGGGGTCTTTATGTTTTTGTCAATTAAATTATATGAAATCTGTCAACTCATTATTATGTTTGTTATTATTACACTGAATTGAAATAAAGACGAAAATGAGGAAAACTGGGAATGGAATGGAAACTTGTTCGCTTCCCGTTGATTTCTGAAAGCTTTCATTACGTTTAACGCATAATAGTCTAGAGGATGATTTCATTGAGAATTAATTATAATTTTCGTAGAAAACAATAATTTCACTTAATTGGTCCAAACTTTGTGTCCGAGTAACATTTTAAATGTCCGCATTCTGCAGCCAAAAACCTTTCGTTGGCAAAGTGTTTGTCATGGTGAAAATTAAAATATGCCGAATATTGGGGAAGAGTATCCATATTCCTATGTTATCCATGCCGTCACTTCTTGTATAGCTAAGAGAATCACGCACTACACCGCAATATATCAATATACCCTGATCGCTCGTATACGTAATATACATCATTATAAATCGAAATTGAATTCACAACAAAAGGTGTTCAAAAGTTTTTGCTTGCCAATATCTTTTCTATTGGATATCCCCATGTATACCATCCTGGAAAGTTAACACGATTTACCGTCTGTTACAAGCTGACTACGTGAGGGTTGATGACATCCAAAATCGAAACATTTATACATCTCGATTCTTATTATATATAATATGGAGCACATCTCGGTGTCGGAAAGGAAGAGAATTTTTTTTGTCTATACTAAGATGGAACATTTACAATTTTCGTAATTTTTTTCTTAGTGTGCTACGTAAGAAAATTGATTTTATATTGAGTATAATTCGAAAGAAATAAACGATGGCGTTAAAGGTTGCGTCATTTACAAGAAACCGAAAATTGTTCTATTATTTTGCTGGGGTACTTACTTATATTAAGGGCCGAACTGGCTACCTGACGGCCTATCGGGAGTTTACAAAAAAAATACACAGTCGTGAACTCCTAAAAGTACTATCGTGTTATGGATCTCTTTTTTTTTGTTCCACACATCCATAGCTTGCGACTCATACACATGTAAAACGCCTGTGAATGTGTGAAACAAGACACCTTCATGATTGTAAATAATTTTTTCCTTGATCAATAACGATTTTAATGATCGGATCCGGATGTAACGAGAATTTGTTTTAGCGAAAGAAATAGAATCCTTCGAAGCTTGGCGTGGGGTAATTTGGCACACGGTGCTAAAACAACGCATTTTTCAACTACGTAAACCGTGAACTCGCACACGATTTTTCGATTCCAACATTTTGTAAAAGGAGTCATTAAGTCGATGACATGGCTAAAAAGCATTTGCAGCAATAAACTGGTGTGTGCGAAATCACCTTTTACGTAGTTTAAAAGTGTGTTCTTTTGTCACCGTGTGCCAGATTCCCCGATGCTTGCACAGCCACTTTGAAAACGATTTTTTTCTTCGATCCGTATCCGTTGATCAGAAAGGAGTCGGTGGTAATTGTTCCAGAAATTCCATTCAACTCTACCCTAATTCCAATTTTTGACCACAAATGAATCGAAACAGTTCCAATGTTTCGTTTGCTATTAAAAAAATGAACCCCCAACAATACGGTATCATTTTCCACTGACGATTTTCCGCAAAGAGGTTTTTTTTCCTCATCTCCTACAATTCGTGTGATTCAATGCCACACTTTCCAAAATTGTTTTAACCTTTTTCGTTCACCATTATAAACGTTTAGGTCATCAGAATATATGAACCAAATTAATAAAGTTATACCGTGTCTCCTATTTACCGTATTTTATTTGAAATATCTTTCTACCTTCGACATTCAACATATTACCACATAGCTAGACCTAGATGGAAAATGTTCATTGTCAGCAAAATTGAACTTTCGACAATACAGCACGAAATGGCTCATAACAGTAATATCGTCTAACCTAATTCTATATTCTTTCATGTAAAAGACCTCAGTCACACCACTTTATCTTTATAAAGAATGTGTGATCGTAAATATATATCTCTATCCACAGCCGTATGGTACGACGGTACGGTGCACAGTACATATATGTCTATATATTGTACAACTTTGAAAGGTGTATTCTAAGCATATTACCTCTGATCATATCAAATGATAAGGTTTTTGAAACATTTAACTCTGGGTTATAATAAGCATATAAAGAGGTAGGTGGAATATACACGGTAAATAAGTGAAAGAACACTGCGGAAGTCTACTTGAAATATTCTGCATGTCCTTGTAAAACAAAGAAAGTGCTTTATTGGCAGTTTGGTACATGAATGGTTAACTAAGCGAAAGCTCATAGGTATGGCTTCGAATTACAAATTTCATATGTGTGACGTGTAGTTTATGGATTGTGAGTGAGGTAATTTTGTTGACAAAATGGAAAATTACTGTTACTTCAGTTCCCTCCTATAAACTGGGAATATGGTCGTCATTTTGCCTAATGTGTTAAATCAGCAGAAAAACTTTCGTTTTCGAAATGGTGTAAGTGGGTTCATTTTACCTGTAGTTTAAAGGAATATCTTGTGATCCATTGCATTGTATATTAATCGACGAAGAGACGTATGGTGTTGGTCAGGTCAGGATACGGTAAGTTATTGAGAGTTAAATTTCTGTGTCAGTAATTCTCAGTCCCTTCTATATTAAAATTGTTTCAAACAATCCTGCCGTACGGATCCGTTGTCTTTCCAAGCCAACAAAATTATTTCAGAATTATTTTCAGATTCGGTTTTTTTACTGTTCGTTTAATACACTATTACCGTAGATTGGGGTGTCTATGGCTACCAAGACGAATTTGGCTACTACTGAATCTGCGTTCACTTTTCGAATTTAATTCAATCTAATCTACTCATCCATGACTTAAAAGTTTTTCACTTTGATTTAGACTTGGCTCTGAATTAAGTCTGATAAGAGTTTATTTAAGCCAATACTAAAAAAGAATTGAAACATTTACTATGCCGAGAATATATAAGCCTCGTAGTAAGTTTACACAATATGATGCAAATATTATCAGAGCAGCGGTCGAAAGTGTTCGAGATGGAACATTGTCGGTAAACAAGGCAGCTGAACAATATAACGTAAAACGTTCAACTCTTCAAAATCGGGTGAACGGCAAGCACAGCAAGAAGCAAGGAGGACAATGCGCGCTGAATAAATGCGACGAACTACGATTAAGAAATATGCTCCTTACAACAAGTCATTGGGGTTTCCCTCTGACCAAAATTGATCTGCGTCACATTACTAAGAATTATCTGGATAATTCTGGAAAATCTATTCCGGTTTTCAAAAATAATTTCCCTGGTATGTGATTTATTTAGCAGCACCATTTATGAGTACATAAATATTTCATATAATTTACAAGGCGACGACTGGGCAAAGTCGTTTTTACGTCGACAAATTCTCTCACTACGTAATGCCCAAAACATTGCACCGAACCGAGCTGCTGTAACAGTAGAAGTTATGTCGAACTATTTTGAAAATCTCGGAAAGGCAATTCAAGACATACCACCGGAGAATATCGCTAACTACGATGAGACTAATTTTACTGATAATCCTGGCTCTCGTAAAGTAATTTTTCGTCGAGGTAAAACTGAGTGCCAATATTCTACTGGGTTCAAATATACTAATTTAATCATCTTCCGCACAGGAGTAAAATATCCACAAAATATTTTAGCCAACTCAAAAAGCTCTACTTCGGTAATGTTTTGTGGGACAGCCGCTGGTTTACTATTACCAATTTACGTTGTGTACAGAGCAAAG
The DNA here is from genome assembly GCF_014529535.1 of Bradysia coprophila. Lineage (NCBI taxonomy): Eukaryota > Metazoa > Arthropoda > Insecta > Diptera > Sciaridae > Bradysia > Bradysia coprophila. The sequence continues at coordinate 2,087 of NW_023503322.1, read as the reverse complement.
AACGTGTACGATACTTGGATAAAAAACGGTCCTCCTGGTGCTCGTTACAATGCCACATCACACGGTTGGTTCGAAAGTGCTACCTTTCTGGATTGGTTTCGCACAGTCTATATACCACATGCTCGCACATTGACCGGACCCAAAGTACTCATTGGTGATAATCTTTCAACTCACATTTCCGAGGACGTTATTCAATTGGCTCAACAAGAAAACATAATTTTCATTTGTCTTCCGGCTAATTGCACACATATCGCACAGCCACTTGATGTTTCCTTTTTTGGGCCGTTGAAAAAGACATGGCGGAAGATTTTATGGAAATTTAAAATGTCGCATCCGACTGAAAGAGTTATCCCAAAAGACATTTTCCCCGTTCTCATGAACGAGCTATGGCAGGATATTTTTGTTGATCAGAAGGCTGAGATGAATTTGAAAGCTGGTTTCCGAACCTGTGGTATTTTTCCGCTCGACAAAGATCAAGTGTTGAAGAAGATGGACAAGAAAATAATTCCAGGGATCGATGTTGACGATGGCAAAGTTTTGAGTGATGCCGTTTTGGACTATATGAAAAATCTTAGGGAGCCCAAACCATTGCAACGATGTGCAAGGAAGAAAAAAGTTTCAACCGCACCTGGTAAAAGTATTTGTCTTTCCGATTTTATTCGCAAACGAACAGGTACAAAACAAAAAAAGCAAAACCTTACCAAAAAACAAGAAAAAGATCATACGCAAAGCGCCACTACGGAAAATAATTCGAAAGAACGCCAGTCGGACTACCGCAATTCGTAAATATTCGCCGTTGGTTTCGTCTGCCTCCCCGTCTACCATCATAAATTCGCAGTCAAGAATTCGTACGGTCCACCGTAAACTGGTTGCATCTGTTAACGACAGTCAAACGACCAAAGCTCCGCCATCCACCGAAAAGAAGCAGTTAAGGATTCGTAGAATTTTGCCATGCAAAACGGTCAATACATCTGGTCCAGCAGCGACCAAGAATCAGCGGTCCATCCGTAATGTGTTGACACGACAGCAAATTGTTGCATCTGGTCAGACATCGACCGAAAACTCGCAGTCAGGGATTCGTAAAATATTGCCTAGTAAAAAGCTGGATGCCTCGTCGACTAAGCGTCTTCCTACTTGCACAGAACCAAATATAAAAACTTTCGGCGGAACATCTGTGATGACCAGAAAATATTCCAAGAAAATATTATCCGGAAAAAAAACTTTATAAAAAACACGTGCAGTGACGACACTACAATTTGACACATTATTCCAAATTCTAAGTTTCAAAATATTTGTGTTGCACAAAAAATGATTTTTTTTTTCGAATAAAAACAAACAACAATTCTTGTTCTTTTCATTTAATCTCGTGGTCTTAACTTTGTTGCATATAGTCTCATTTCTCCAAGTAAAACTTGAAGTTATATTGTATTTTGCGGTACATACTGGCAAGTTAAAAAAGGACAAAGGAAAAGACAAAAGAGAGCTCGTATTTGGTCAGTTTACCCTTTGATGATATTAATCATTTTCTATCGAAGTCCGCGGTTTTTTTTTAAATTAGGCTATAGTGAACGCAGTTGCCAAATTCACCCCCGTGGCCAAAATAACCCCAAATTACGGTAACATGAGTATTGGTTACCAAACAACGTTAAACAATTTCTTAAAACAAATGAAGTAAAAGATTTGCAACCCGTATGTAAACCAAATTAATTAAATAAATGTTGATGAAAGATTTGATATCAAACATTTTATGAAATTGTCAACAAAAAAAGTAACAGATTATAACGAATTTAATGCTAAAAGGATATTTTCGAAATTATCAATTTATTAGTTTAATACTATATTATGCATCGGGTTGTGCGAAGAGGATTTTCGTAGCAGAAATCTTTAAAAAATTAGGTGCTACAAACAAAAATTTGTGCAACTAGGTGTACACTCATAATCGAGAGGTCCCGTTCCCGTGTTCAAATCTGTGGCTGTACACTATCAACAACGCAATCAGGGCTTATTATTGGGAATTTCAGTTTTCAAAATTCTAAAAATTCTTAAAAAATTCTAAAATTTCTCAAAATTCTCAAAATTCTGAAAAA